>NC_141779.1:20643917-20947142 GCF_054643075.1 Acanthaster planci
TGGGTTCCTCTTTTGGGTGTGGATGAAGCTGGGGAAGAAGATGGGGTCCCGAATGAAGAAGATCGGAGTGTTGTTGCCCACCAGATCCCAGTTGCCATCCTCGGTGTAGAACTTGACAGCAAAGCCGCGGGGGTCGCGGGCAGTGTCAGCTGAGCCAGACTCGCCACCTAGGAATGAAAAATAAAGCAAGGCCTCATTGCCGGGCAGCTGCAACAATGTGATGTACGGCTAGGTTTACTTCACAGTAAAAAAGGATTCCAAAGGTTCCAACTGGCATACTGCGGGGCCAGTTCACACTTAAAGTGAAAGCGAACGCAGAGCTAAATTGACTTCAAGAAACATTTGTTGCAATATTCGCTCAAGTTGAAATGTGTCCAATGTTTGCACATTCGCGGCACGAAGAGTCAAGCTAACATGACAATATCCACTTCATCATCACTTTCTCACCACATACAGTAAGACCTGGCCTTTACACAGTTACCGGTAGCTAAAGACAGATGTGGCTAACTGCATTTTTTCGCAGTCACCTACTTTTTATGAAGTGCTAAGTGCTATTTTTTTCCTTCTCACCAACTGCTCACATTCATAGTCAAAAATGGTAAATATTTGCCATGTGGCCACAATGGCAACTGACAGCCAGAAGCCATATTCCTTATGAATTTTGAAGAATACTGCAGTTCTAGGAGCCGTACACAAAGATAGAAATTTCAGACGTGACTTGGCCGCAATCTTTCCACCAGCACAAAGGGCACACCTGGCATGACCTTGTAGTTGATGCAAGCGTATCAGCAATCACTTTTGTCACTAGGGCAATTTCCGTAACTGTCAGAAGTATGCCAAAGGATTTTTAATGTGTGATCTTGATACGGGAAAGGATCAGGAGAAAAACTCACTATGAATCGTCATCTCAAATCTCAATGAGAAAAAAAGAGGAGGGAAGACGAAACCAACCCCACAATTAGACTATTGAGAGAACCTCTTCTGGAGCTATGTCATGACCATGGGAACTATCCAAGCTGCAGCCTGGTGAACGAACTTACCGACGGTAGAGAAGCGCACAGCGACCGGGGTCTTCTTGCCAATGGACTCAAAGACGCAAGCCTTGGTGTATTCGCTGATGTCATGGGTCACCTCAAAATATCCAAAAGCACCTGGGGGAGAGAGCAGGAGAAGATGAATGACTTCGTCAGTCGTTATTTGCAATAAAGATTGCTTGATTCTATAATCTACCCTATAAACTACAGAGTTTGAATAGATACTACCTGAATGAATCCCAGAGGAGGGTCAAATTCCTCTTCAAATTCTTCCTTTTGAAAGACGTGCTCAAACAGACTGAACAACCGGTATTTGGTGCTGGAAAATGCCTCACGTCATGCCAAGATTGCTGTGCTGGGACCACCTAAAGTTAATGGCACTACCTGGGACCACAGCTTTGTGTCTGTGTCAAAATTAAACATTGAAGTTGCATTTTCTGGCAGGATTTTGTTGTGAAAGGCTTGCTGGTCCTGAATCTACAAACTCTGATGTGATTCGTCAAAATTAATCCTAAGGTTAAAGAAGATCTTCTGATCACATACAAACATTATGAACAGGTACATTACATCACATACATATGGACACCACAAACTAATTTAGAAAGAGCCTGATCATCCTCAAAGTCACTCTCTTCAAGTTTGAGCTGTGCACTGAAAACTCATTAACAGAAAGGGGCAGGTACATGTACGACACAGCTCAATCTATGGCATTCTGTCTCCCACTGACCTGCCCCCTTGGCATGCACGACGCGCTCAGGGATCCTCTCCCGGCCAAAGTGGGACATCTCGTCCGAGAAGGCGAAGTCCTGCATGAGAACCGGTCCCCGTGGCCCGGCCGTCAGCGTGGCCTGCTTGTTGTCGATGGGCATGCCAGTTGACGTGGTCAGCCGGTCCATCTTGTCCTGTGCATTGGGCATAGGGTGGAGTACATAATCATGTATCATTCAACAGATAAGCCCAATCAATCAATCTACCGGAAGTATACAGGATGGCAGGTGTGGATTGTTTTCCCATACTTATTGGAACTCTCATTGCAGATCTTGGTCTATTTCAAGGACCACCAATCATATACAGTAAGCCAAGGAGTGTGGCCTAATAACGGTAACGTTCTGTGCATGACTCAAGAAGGTCCCAGGTTCAAATCGGAATGGTTGCGACAATTGGTTGTGGCTGTGGGCGAGCCACTTCACCACTGCTTGCCTCTATCTCCAATTCTCCATCCAGGAGTATACATATGTATCTAACTGGGTACCAGCATCAGCTAGGGAACAACCCGCAGTAAGACTGACCTCCAATGGGGGAGGAGGGGGAAGAAATACTGGTACTGGTATTCTCAATGTTTCATCATTGGCGTGATGAGCCAAATTGGCTCAGAACAAACTTGCGACTTGTACATGTACATACCGGTATGTACATGTACTCAAACTGTAACAAGTAACTTTTGATCATACAACACTTTACAGGCTAAGTGTATGTACAGAAATGCAGGCCTCAACCTTACCGACAGCACTAGAACTACACACAAATTCTAGTAGAAACTGCTGGGAAGTGAAAGTTCCTATGGACTATAAAAAAAAATATAAGCTACCGTACATGTAACTTGCCTCGCAGGCCAGTTAAACATAAGATTACAGTTAAGGCCTGATGTCAAATCTTTGAATGTACATGTATGTGTGTGGAGACTACACATTTTCAGAAAGAAGAAAGGCTTTTGGTAAATATCATCTTTCTTTGTCTTCATTTTGCAATGCCCTTTCACATAAATACATTACCTGTTCAGCCCAATAAGGCTACTGCTGCATTAGATGACTGAATAGATAACAAAAGAACATCAGAAACCTTCCATCACAAAAGCTGTGCTGGCGTTCAGTGTTGGACCCTGAACAATACCTGCACCGTAAGTGGAGGGAGGAAACATGTACGTGTACATGTACATGATGTACGTTTGTACAATGTACACTGTATTCTTGGCTGTACAGTATATGTACATGTATATTATTGTTCTGTAGGGAGACATAAAAATGACAAACTGTGGCAAAATCAAACGTTTAAGTACAGCCTCCAGGAACTGCAAGTACACATGCTACCCCACCCACACCCATAAATGCTACAGTCACATACATGGACAGTACATGTACCAGATTTGTATTGTTTAAAAATGAAATACTGGTACAAAAAGGATATTAACAAGATACATGTACATACATGTACATGTACATTGTATGGATTATTAACATACATGGGTATGGTACATATGCACATGAGTAAATATCATGCGCACTGATACCCAGTAGGCCCTACCGGTACATGCGCAATTCTGAAACCATCCAGTTGAAAAATTCTGTTTTTACATACATACTTCAAATAATGCAATACTGTAATTTCCATAAAGAGGCGATTTTCTAAATTAGTTCTCTCGGACTGCTTGTAAAGTTACTGGATCCATGAGTAATGCATATATTGCATTACGTCACATCCTCTGTTTCCGTGGTTTCTACTGAATCACTGCAAGATTTGTGTTTGGTTCAGTCAAGTACATGTACTGTACTGTGTGACTGGTGACTTTGCAAAACAAAATTCCAAGACTTGAATTCCTTATGAAACAGGTACAAAAGTTGTTTCCTGGCACAAGGCCACACAGTGATGTCATATACTGTCCTGTTTCCTGACAGTTTTCCCATGGAAATCTCCACTTTCATAACCAAGGTCATGCAACTTTTCAAGCATGTACACAGCACGAGTTACAAAACGTACACACCGAGTCCTCGTACCATGACCTCATGGTAGAGCCCTTCAATTTATTAATGCCAAAGTGGGGTACCGAGCATAATGGCAAAGCTGTACAATTTTTCTGTAGACTACAATGTGATTGTTGTATCTTAAGGCTATAGACAGGTGATTGTTTGTACATTTGCCAAATTTGCCACAACTACATGTACCTGTATGCTTATACTGAACCATCACCACACCAAGACTGACAGTCATTTACCCATCCAAATACTGTCTCTCCCATCAAATAGTGTGTACATGTATGTACGGCTAAATAGTTACAGTACGGTGTACTAGCACAATATACATGTACATCAGGCGTAACGTTGAACAGGAAAATGTAAGGTACAGATGCTGAGTACGTAAACCTACACTCTGTACACGGTACTTGCATGCTTCCCTTTCCTATGCTTTGGTATACCATTGAAATACACGTAAAATCCCATGTACATGTACATGGTTAGCGTACATGTGCACATTACATTTCCCAACTGCGCTACATACATGTAGGCCTACACACACGGTACATGTACATGTTCACGTACACAAGGGAAATTACACCATGGAAATGGAAAGTAATGAGCCAGTTACAGTACAGGTGTACGGGCATGCATAAAACCAAGTGTTAAATACCTGCGAGACTGAGTTTTAGTAAACTGCAAGAAGCTAGGATAAAAACATGTCAGGCCCAACATATTTTGACAGTATCACTAATTGTAAATGGCATTGCCAAATTGTTTCAAATGGAATACATGAACAAGTACATGTACGACAATATGCTTGTTTATTTCTCCCTTCTGCTGTACATGTAATATACTTCAGATGAAGTGTCACAGGAACCCGCATGCATGACATGACAGGAAAAGTATCCATTCAACTTTGCATGTGGTGCCCTCTTATCAATCCTTCACTTTTGTTGTTTGTCAATTTCCTTGAACGCAAGGAAAGGGCCATCAAACACACCTCTGACTGTAATCCTTTGCAGGGAAAAGGTCAGTTGCTTTGGTAACAATTGACTCAGGGTGGCACTTGTTTACCCTTGAACTTTCTGGTGTTTTTTGGTAACAACCCATATGTATATATGTACATGCATGTACATATTGATCAATATCAAGTACTCCGTACATGTACGTGTAGGTACGTGTTTACGTGTGTCTCTGTGTGTACTCCACCAGACAAATTCAACTTTACACATTCAGCAATTGTTCCCGGAGCTGTACCTTAAATGAAACTTTATAAAAAACTTGGGGGGCAACCTTCACAATTTTTGTGACAACTGAACATGAATGAAACATAAAGCATCAGAAAGACATGTTTTTACAGACTCAGATGTGCTGAAAAGGTTTGCATTCAAAGTACATTTGTACACAGCACATGCACGCACCCCCATGAAACTTAGGCCTCATTATTTAAAGTTTGCTACACTAGCTGAATAAATGGATGGAAGATAAAAGGCACTTGCAACCAAAGGGGTTCACTTGGGTCAAGGCACAATATCAATCTTTGCCAGATCAGACGAACAGGGTCAGATCCCGTCAAAAGAGTCAGGCTATAAATTTGCCCACCGAGCAGCCCTGGATGCAAATTCAGCGGCCCCAGTGGAATAGGCCAAGTGAAAGAATAAACAACTGGCATCAAAACATCTATTACGTACAGTACATGTACACAACTACACACGGGTACCAGTTCAGACCACTGAACTTCAGTGTAGCCCCGCCCCCTTGAGCAAACAATACAGACTGTAGAGAACTCATAAATACTGTCATTTCTGTATTGAATAACCTATCCAGGCAAGTAGACATACTATAGTGACTTGCACTTTTTATACAATGTAGTTTTTTCTTACAAGTAGAAATGCAAGTCATGGGATTATTATACAGCTTTACTTTCATTCACTGATGCAACATTATGAAAAAATCCTGTACATGTACATTTGATCATGAATACTAACAGATGAACAAATGTGATGTTCTTTAAACCTAGCATGCAATACATCCACGTACAGTACACGTACACGCGTAGTTCTGTCCCCCAAATACTTTTTTAATATAAAAACTTCCTTTTGAAACTTAATTCCTTTGTACATGTACGTGTTAACTGTAAGACAAAAACCCAGCTTTTTTACAGGCACTCTCTTCCATTTCTTTTTATTTTAGAGGGTACCATTTCTACCTCACTTGAAACAATGACACTGACAAAAGGACAGGTTCAATTGACAAAACATGATTTTGATGTTGGGCAGGGTACTCTGCATCTACAGTACAATGCTTTGAGGTCGCAATAAGGCCACATGAAAAAAATAATTAGTTTAGCATCAGCGCCCACCTAAAAAAATCTTGCCACATATATATTTTTTAAAGTGATCTTTTCTGATGTCCTTAGCCATTCCCCGTAGTTTCTGCAATGCCCACACAACCTCGTTCACGCACAATGTGCGACCTGAGTACATACACACAATGTCATGTGCACCTCTGTGAATGAGTCTGAAGTGAACATTGCGCTTTCGTTCCGTGGTTGCAGCAGTCCAGATCAGCATGCATACCAAAGTGTTTCTAAAAAAAAAACCCTCCTCCCTCCTCATTTTTTGCAAATAGTACCATATAGGTTAAGAATAATATGTGACTTCTTGACATTTTGTGTGCTACTGGTAAACCATAAAAGCAGTCTTATCCTAGATTTTGCAGCATTCACACACGTATGCAACCCAAATGGGAGTGTACATGTACATGCACTATTAATATTACACAATATGGGCAAATCACAGTATAGTGGGCCACCACTTCTTACATGAAAAACAAAACTTTCTTCCCTGACAATCACCATGCTGCCATTGCCACACACAGCTCATGAATAATTTTGTCAACTGTTTCCAACAATGCTCTGTGACAAATTATGGAGGAATAAGAACACATCTGACATCCATGTTGCCAGTTTTATTATAACAAACACTAGATGTGACTAGTCTAGGGCAAAGTATACCGGATGGCGGTAGACGATGGGGAGATCATCTGTCATGTTTGCAGTAGCATGTCGAGGATTACAAAGTTAGACATAAAAATGTGACCAGCAGATAGGCCTAGCCTACTTCTCTATCTTTCAAGTTTGACGTTGTGTTATTTCAATGATTAGATTGCTGATCAATCAAAAAATGACCACGCCTGGTAGGGTCAGTTTAGACTGTAGTTATGGCACAGTACGATCAGGTGAATTGTCGAAGTGTCATGTAATGTACATGTATGTAAATGCAAACAACCTGGTGTTTTTCATGTCACTGATGATATCGCTCGAGCGTGGGCTGGGGCCCCTAAACCTAAATGGTTTGGCGAAATCTTACCAACGTCTTCTTGTATTCCTCCATCTGATTCGTAGCCTTGTCCCGACTTGCCATGGTGCTTGATGATACTCGTGATAGCAGCTTCTAACAGTAAAACAGCTCCCGATGCAGACGATGCGACACCCTGGCACAGTACGTCTAACACTCTCAAGCGATACGATGCAAAAGGCAGAGTGTACGGAGTTTCGTAACGACAACTAGCTACGCTAGCTGGCCGCAAACATGTACAAAGGTCATCTACATGTACTTTAAAGTGGATTTATATTCCCTTAGCGTCTGGGTACCAGACAACGATCACAAGACATTTGTTGCGCAGTACATTTTACGTTTCCCGTTGTGATTATTTGACATGCCCTCGTTTGTTCAATGGACATAAAGCCTCGTGACTTTTAATTGAACTTGAACTTACACAAGGCCAGTTACCCAAAGTAAACCAATTGATGTATAGGCTCTGTGTGTACTTATCAGGTCGTCCCTTTTTGGTACAAGTCTTTAACAAAGTTTGATGAAGTTCACTGAGATTCAACAACTTTAAACTCGCAAAACGTGCCACACCGTGCGCTTGTTGGAAAAGGGGCTTGATACATGTCACCCCTAAGTGTTGGCGTGTTAACTTATGGAGTGAAGTTTGACTGCAGCTCAGTATGGAGGACGAAAAGTGGCCGCCATCTGCTCTTCTGCTATCAGAATGGTAGAAAAGCAGATTTCATGTTCCGGTAACATGAATTTTTGACTTTTATACTTTTCTGCCACCTCAAAAGCAGAACGTTTGGTTATGCAGTTTTCTATTTTTCTGCTTTTCTGCTTCAAGAAAAGCAGATTTTACTTTTTCTTCATTCGCAGGTGGCCGAAAAGCAGCCATCTGCTTTTCTCCTTTCGAGCAGGCTTTTTTTTTCATACCGGAGGAGCAATTTTACATAGGCGGCCAAAAAGTGGCCATCTGATTTTCTGCCTTCCAACTTGGCCGTGAACGGGGTCGTGAACCTCAGGTTATTACCATTTCCTTTCTTAGGGATCGAAAACGTATAAACCAGTAATTACAGTCCACCCTATCTTTTATGATGAAAGATTCCCCTTTTTTCCTTGGCCCAAGCAAGCTTGTGTGTCTATCAGTGGATGGTAGTTGCAAAACTGTATTTCTTTTGAGATGCTGTTTTCTCGGCCTGACAGGGACACTGATACTGCCGCATGGAATTGGTCCGCGGAAAGCATTGGTTAAGTATTTGTTTCTATATGTCTTCACTCCTCCAGAACAAATGGTTGTAACTTACCGGTTCATGACCCCATTCACTGCCCATTGAGGACAGAAAAGCAGATGGCCACTTTTCATCCTCCTTAATTATGGGTAGAAAGCATGGTCATAACCTGAGGTTCACGATCCTTTGCCAAGGCAGAAAAGCAGATGGCGGCCACTTTTCGGCCACCTATCTGCTTCTCCGTTATAAAAAAAAGCAGAAAAGTAGAATTCACAGTTGTTGTCAAAACGTCCGATCCTTATTTCTGCATGTTCGACAGGAGAAAAGCAGACGGCCACTTTACGGCCGCCAGCGAACGAAGAAAAAGAAATATCTGCTTTTCTTGAAGCAGAAAACTGAGCATAAAAATGGAGTATGTATAACCAAGCAATGTTCGTTCTGCTTTTCATGCATGTGACAGAAAAGTAGAAAAGTCGAAATTGCATGCTACACGAACTTAAAATCTGTTTGTCTGCTATTCTGATAGCAGACAAGCAGATCATGCCACCGTCGTCCTCCATAGAGAACACGCCAAGCAGCCAATTTAACTTCCCCCTGTCCATGCTCGTCCTCGATCTCGGCCATTAAGCATGCTGTTTCGCACTTTCTACCATCGGCAGACGGATTTTCAGCCTATGAAACTTGAATTTTTGGCTCAATGTTGCATGTGGTGCTTGCCAACTCACAGATTATGTACGAAAGCCCCGTGGTGCCATCAAGTAAATCTTTAAAAATACAGTTTTCTTTCAAGGTCGTTTTATCATGAAGAAGGCCTATATTTTTTCGAAGTTCGTTTTTATGCTGCATTTTCCTGTCAATCTTGTTTTCACGCGATGTATTTTCGATCACTTTTATTTTATGGGATATTTCTCACTCATTACAAGAATTCCAAAAAATATGTATCTCCTCAAAACGATTTGTTAAAAAAAAAATAGAGACGTTCTCAATACAGATCTCAAAAAAACGAACTGGAGAAAATTTTATACTCTCTAAATCGGAAAGATTGAAATTAGGGACAATACGTTTTAGAATGAAAATCACTCTGATTTTAGACTGAAAAAGGCTGAAAATAGCCCCTTCCAGTGGAAGCTCGAATGAAATTTCAATCTTTTGGAGTGACAAAATTTCACTCCAATTCGTCTGGTCCTTAATTTCAATCGGAGGGATTGAATTTTCACTCGAATAGAGTGAAATTTCACTCTTTGGAATTTAGAGAGTAATCTCCTCACAACACTTAGAAAAGATAATGCGCTAGCTTGATTAATAAATTATTCGCTGCCTGCGAACTCAAACAAGTCATGGCGCCATCTATCGTCCAGGATGACAGTTGAACATTTTCCTGTCTATACTTCCCCCAGCCTATTATAGTTCTGTGCGTTTATAATTTCAGATTACGGGTATATTTCAGTCTAGAAAAGGGGAAGCAGCACAGGATGATGACTTTGCCAAACGGAATCATGACTCGCAGAATAAAACGAAGAGTTTGCCTGAGCACAATGATTACACATAAAATCGAATAGCTCAGTGCTCCAACGCATGTAATCGAATTTGAAAGAAATGAACAATTGATTTTTTTAAGCTATTCATGGTGACAGACGACTAAGTTCTGATAAGAACCGGAGAGGCTCTCCGGTTCTTATCAGAACCACACAGACTCAAAAAGATATATTGCATGGTGCTTACCGCAAGCTTTCCATCTTAGTTGATTTTTTTTAAATTAACAATGGTTTCAAGAAATTATTCAGATGAATTAGACAGGTAAAATAATAAATTCGCACTGTCAAAAGGATAAAATTGAAACACATAGCATACATTTAGAGAACTGAATGGTGAAATTGGAGAACGTAATTTTGAAGTCGCCTCATTGGGTGTGATATTACAAAATCGAACAGTGAAACTACACAGTCGAATTGGCGCATAGCAAAATCGCGAATAGCAAAACTGCAGAATAGAATAGAATAGTGAAATTCCTGCGCGGAAAAGTGATGTAAACTGCCCAATGGAAAGGTGAAAAATTATTGCAAAATGAAACAGTAAACTTGCAGGATGAAACAGTGAAATGACGAGTTGAATGAAGAATCCGAAAGATCTTAATGTCAAAATTGCACTCTGAGTGTACAGTCATGAAACGCTGAAACTGCAGAACAAACTGATAAAGTTAACGAAACTAACGATGCGAAGGAAAGTTGACATCGATGTAAATACTTCAGAAGAATTGATAATTGTAGTGGAATCATAATACCTCACCCACATGTCAGATTCTGTTTCTGGATTGATCGAGAGATAGTCACATCGTACAATTTTTGCTATCTTTCTGCATGGCAACCTATACCCGTAGCATTTAACCAAAGTACATGTATATTATTCACTTGCTACCAAGCAAACTATACGCCTGATCGCCGCTGCCGTGTGGGAGATGTGTTGTAAAACAACCACTGACTGTTTGAACTGATGGTGTACGTAGTAAAACTACTACCCTTCCTCAGCACGGCTCATGAGACATTGATGCTATCTAATTGTTTTTGAGAAATATTTGAAACGGGTTTTACAGCGAAAAACAGATATTGCTAAAGTTATATATTTATTACATCATTTAGCAGTTATAAAATGTGTTCGCCTATGTTTTGACAATGTTACCTGCACGTGTATTTAGAGCAGTGCTTAAGATGTTTAAGAGCTGTTATTTTGACGTATCATCTAGTGATAATAACATTCTTAAAACAATTCAAAAATCTTTGAATAGACGTAAGCATCACCAAGGATTCTTTGAAATGGGTTAATTTTTAAAATGTGTTGAGCAGATGTGATATTTTCTCAGCATCATTTCAACATTATTATTATGACTGCCTCAAAAAGTCACTTGACTCCAAGAGGAGTTTCGGTCTACTCTTAACAAATGCACAAGACTTCTCTGCATCTGTGTCCCGTGATTATTATTCAAACGCCTGTCTTAGGTTTTACAAAATTATGGGAAGAACAACTGTGCAATTGTACTGTCAAAGGAGCTAGGCTACTGGCTAATGACAACTGCGTCATTTACACAACTTCACAAGTTGAATGTAGGCTTTAGGTGATAGGTGTTACACAATAAACACTATAAGTCCCAGACGTTTGATAACAATCTGAAAATTAATCAAAATAAATGGAAAAATACTAATCACATCATAACCCAAGTATGACCACGAGAAAAGATGGCCTAGGTAGGTACATCTACATGAACGTGGTGCATTGTGTGGGTGGGTGTGTGTATACTACAACATTAAGCGCACTTTAGTTTAACTGACAATCTCATGAACTTTTCCAGATTTTCATCGTTTCTTTCTAGGGTCAAAATAAAACTTAACTCACCACAAAGGGCTCTCTTACGGTCTATAAATCACATGAATGATCTGGGAATCGCATTTTAATTAAACTCTGAAAATACAATTTGGTTATAGAAAGCTTTTTGGGGTGAAATTTACAAACCAGACACTGTTGACTGCATGGCTGAGAAAAATGATCACAATGCATGTGTATCAAAAGGCACAGCTATCCAAATGCCCTGGCGATGAGCTTATGCTAATTAGGTTGAACCTCCTAAATATGATGTAATGGTTTGCAGACATGTAATGCAAGATCAAACTATTAAAGTGTACCAGAAAAGAGATTATACAGTGAATTCTTAGACTTGTGGGATTAGAGAAACCACAATGTGTAATTTTGACTTAGATTTAAACAGAGATTTTGCTGCACAACTGCTACAGCAACAATTACAGTGGTACGGAAATGCTTGAATAGTGTGAATTCAATATATTTGTATTGCTGTAGCCAATATGCTGAGTAAATATCAAGGAAATGTGATATACCGGTGTTGATAACATTTTCAAAATGTGTTATTAGTGTTTGAATCAACGTAACATCCACATACGTTTAAATAATTCACTTCAGCATCACCTATTAATATTTAAAACTCTCTTATTCAATAAATACATTTCAGGTGATTCAATATTTTTAAAACATCATAGTAACAACATTTATCGATGGTTCCAAGTTAAAATGAAAACGGTGTTGACATAATGTACCTGTAAAACTGTAGCTACCATGATCAGAAAATATCATACAAATAGTATACTAAAAATTTTGTAACTTTTTTGAATAAACATCATAAATTGTTATTAAATATCACAATCTGACGTTTGAGACATATTTGAAAAAGAAAATTAACGAAGCATATTGATGCTTATTAAATATCATTTTAACATTGTCGCTTTGTTTCTGAAATGTTTCGATGATGTTTCGGAATAACACTAGTTTTAGACGTAACTGACGTTGAATAAATATTCTAAAAAAGTCAAATACTCTGATAAATGTATTTTCATTGACGTTTGGGTCTATGAAAGTGTCAATAATGTTTAGGAATCACACAATTACGTTCAAAACTTTTGGCACAAATAACTTTGTTAAAAATAAAACCGATTTTCAATTTGATGCAATGAAAATGTTATTAATGTTATAGCTTAAACTGCCTATCCCCAACACGTACCGTTCATCAATACAAGATACAGAAGACCTAATTTCTAATCGTTAACTGCCTTAATCCTGAACCAGCTAAATGTAGTTGTTTTGTATTGAGACAATTTGATGTAACTTATATTTTGTCATAAACGTGTAGAAATGGAATGTTCATAGTAAGACAGGATGCTGGGTCTCGTATAAGCCTCAGCTTTTTCCCCAGCATCCTACGTCTTCGTTTATTGTATATGAATTAATATAATAATAACAACATTGTGTATCTTGTTACTCTGAATTTATTTTCATTGTTCATCTACCTGCAATGATGACAAAGATGTGAAATAAACCAAACCCAACCAAAGCAAACCATACCAAACGTTTAACTGCTAGGGATGTTTCAAAATACTATGGTTAAAGTGAATGTTGTGACTGTTGGTGTTGTTAGACAGGGTTCATGTGTCATTGTAATGACGTTATTACAATGAACTATGTTGTAACAATATCATTACAATGTTACTTGGACCTCATTTTACCAAGTGTTATCAAGTATTGTTGCAATTCTGTCATTTTTGTAACCAACATTTTCAGTTTTACTCAATAGAGATTTCTTTTTAGAGTTGGTCAACTTCATTCATGTCTGATTCCTCTTCAGCGTGGATATTTCCCATGTGCTTCTCGTAATTAGACTTATGTCCAAAGCATTTGTCGCATTGGCGACAAGTTTAGGGCTTGACTGCAGAAATAATATTCATGTTGATCCTTGGAAGGATGATCTTTAAATGACCAGAAACAAATTAATCGTTCTTTAAATAATGTATTTGCATAGAGATGTAAATGTATTTAATGCTCGTGATTTGCTTTTTTCATTGTTCATTTTGCCATTTTCATTGCTCATTTTACTGTTTTCATTGTTCATTTACTCTTTTTACAGTTCACTTGCTCTTGTCATTGTTAATTTGCTCTTTTCATTTTTCATTGTACTCTTTCATTGTTCATTTGCTCTTTTTGTTGCTCATTTTGCTCTTTGCACTGCTCATTCGCTCTATTTATTGTTCATTCACAGTTAAACTCCATGCGATTGCGCTCCTCTAAAAGACTGGACGTGAGTTGACTGAGCTGCAGCTCTTATACCTCTGTGGCCAAATGAATTGCAAAAAAAGTAATAATTTGATTGAGTTCGACTAATGTTTAGTTTTTATAAATGTCCTTTTTAAAATGTCATTTGAGCCACAAAAAGAGCAAAATGAGCATTTAAAAGAGCAAAATGAGCAATAAAAAGAGCAAAATGAACAATGAAAAGAGCAATGTTAACAATAAAAAGCAAATGAGAAATAGGAAAAGAGCCACTGAACAATGAAAAGAGCAAACACGAGCAGTGAAATACATAGTACATGTCTATGTATATACATTATATAATGAACGATTCCACCTGTTTCTTGTCAAGATCACCCTTCCAAGGGTCGACATGCCTATTTCTGCATTCAAGCCCTATGTTTGTCACCAATGTGTCAAATGCTTTGGATGGAAGCTTAATCTACAGAGACACATGGGAAAAATTCACGCTGAGGAGGAATCAGACATGAATGAAGTTGAGGATGATTCGAAACTTCTCCAGGAGATTGATGACAAAAGCTCGGATGGAACTTTATTATATTTATTTATATAACACATTATTCCATTACTCCTTTGCTATGTGTTAAAAATCTAATGAACTCTATATCCGTTGGTGAGTGCTCGACAAAAATTATTACGTCGTGCATTTGCCATTCAAAGCGTCCTTTGATGGCTAGTGGGACGACCCAAGGGGGAAGTAATCGGATGCGCTTGAGCCAGCTGTTTAAATCTCTTGGTGGCAGCAAACATTTCAACCATGCATGCGTACAGAACCTGAAAGTTGACCCCTGATAGCACGCTTCCGGAACCATTTGATAGGAAAAATAATGTGCAAAAATTGTAGAATTTGTAATTTTTCGTTCAGTTACTTCTTGAAAAATCCAACTCGGAAAAGGGGCTTTTGAAAATATTTGCTAGTATATCAATTAATAGAAACTGAAAAATCACCTGACCTAGAGGAGAAATATCCTGCCAAAAGTTGACCCATCACTTCCAAAAACTTAAAATACATGAAGAACAGTGCAATGCGGCAGTCTCGTAGTTTGCGCTAGGCGAGGTGCGATTGGACAATTAAGCCTTCAATTTATGCGTACACATGGTTGGATAAACTTTGGTAGATTTCTGTAAATTTATTTATCAAACGCCTTTCCAAGGGGCGGGGCGCTGAATTGTGGGCCTTTTTGCACGCTTTCAGAAAGGGAAGGAGTCCCCGAAATTGCATTTTTCTCATTCTTCCCCCAAAATAAAACAATTTTGCTGGAAAGGGCCAACGGCCTAGCTGTTTTGGCTCGTCCACCGGGTATTGTTTTACCATGCAAGTACAGTGACTTGGGCTGCTGCGTAGCAACTGGAAGACGGAAATGATACCTCATGAAGGCATTAGCTGCTTTAATTCAGGCGAACAGAATCTTTTTCATATGTTTTGGCTTTTAAAACAAGATTGTCAGGGATTTAATTATTAATTTTATTTACAAATTTGTACTCCAGGTAAGTTTTTTTTAATGCTTTACATTTTAGTCAGTTTGGTGTGGTGAAAAGGATCACATGTGTGTTATAAGTGTATATGCCGTACTACGTGGGGGGGTTGTGATCGTGACACTGTCAGTGTGAACGTGTCATACGTGTAGTAGATTCATTACAAGTCCTGACTATGTGAGCGATTCGTCTTTCAGATAGAGACAGCATTTTATGAAATTCAAACTCTGACGTCGGAAATATTTGGACCACAACCTTTTTCATCAACACCCTTAGTTTTCACTCATTCAATGCAATGCCACACTTGAACTTTCACTTTCGACCATTGCGGTTCCTGCAAGCTCTTAGACACAAAAAGTGTATTATGTTCTCTCGGAAACGCACCACCAAGAGTGCATAGATGAATGGGTTTAATGTGGAATTACACCACAGTAGATAAATGACCACGTTCCAGACAACATTGGAGACGCAGTCGTGACAGACAGATGAAATTAGTGACGTGACATAGAAAGGCAGCCATACTGATATTGCCACGCCAACGAGTACTGATAAGGTGATTGCTGCTTTACGGTGACGTCTGAACTCTCTGAGCTGACTAGTTCGATGTTGTCCTGAAGGCTGAAGTCTGTTCTCGGGTTTTGAAGGTTGGGCGTTGCTTTCCGTTTCGTCAGCTTTCCTGTCGACTATGGCAGTTTCGATCTGAGAATCGGTATCCTTGGATTGCTCGTCAAATCCCACATTGACACAAGCCCCCCGCTCCGGAGTTTCTGTTATTCCCTCGCTAGCTGACATTACTGGAGGCAATGACTGAGCCATGTCATGTTGTTGTCTTTTGGCAGTTAATTCTATGCGTCTTTCATTGCCCGCACAGTTATCACCACTGGCGCCCTCGGCGGGCTTTGGAAACTCAGCAGGCATGTTTGCCTTTTGACACAAGCCAAGGGATCTGCGCTTGATGTTGATGTAAACAGCGGCATTCAGGTATAGAATGAGCGACACTGGAATGACAAACTCGGCCAAAATTTCAAATACTGAAAAGAGAACACTGTCAACAGATTCAATGTCACATTCATGGTCGTAATCTATTCTATAGACGCCCACCAACGGGCCCCAAGTAAATGTGACCAAGGTGAAAAACAACACATTGCTAATCCATGCAATCGTAATCATAGTAGCAGCGCGTTTACGCGTCTGAAATGTATTGTAAGAAAGTTTCTTGGTAACCAACCAGTATCGGTCGAGACTGATGAAAATTATCATGTTCACGCCAACGTTGACCGCAGAGTAGTCCAAAGCGATCCACAACTGGCATGGGATTTTTCCAAAGGGCCATCGGCCCAGGACAAGTGCCACAGAATTCATAGGCAAAGACACCGCTCCCACAATCAAATCACTGATGGACAAATTCAATATAAACATGTTGGAAACACACGACCTTATGCGAATATCCCTGCAATATGCAGCAATCACTAAAATATTTCCGACCACTGTCACAACACCGATAATGCCGAGTATGAGGGAAATAGACACCGTCCTGCCGATGCAGTGCATCGGAGTGTCCTCGCTGCACACTCCGGCCAGGGTATCGTTGGGCGCCTCAGGTAACATGGTGATCCGGCCGGGGAAAGACACACCTTTGATGCAGCAGTAGCCTATGCGTACACAGTCAAAATATGGAAACAGTGAACGCGTTAAGAGGATTTGCATGCAAGAAATCTAAATGCACCTCAGTCTCGCAATATCTGCGGCGACAAATAAATACTATTGTCAGTTTGAGACGTACCTCAGTTACGACTGCCTTAAAGGTTGGACTCACCTTTGTTACTAACAGTGCAAAGCATCCAACAGGATTACCGAGGCCTTTCGGTTGGCTGCTGTTTTCAGACAAAGTCCTTGCGTTTTATCACCATCAACGACATTGTCCACAAAATTCTCGTAGAGACAAGTTCCGTTTTGTTAATACGAAAACTGGAAATTAAAGCGTATGCATTACGCACGAAACTCCACGACGTTGTGAGTTTTCTCGTTTAGTCGGTCTTCTTCTTGGAAAGTTCACCGCCAATGGCCAGGATCAGTGTCAAATCAACGGTCGAGCTCTGCATGTTATCTTTAGGTGAAAATGTGCGGGCCATATATGTTGCCGCACTAGTTCTTCATGTGTTGTCGATGTCACCAGTTGTGAAACATACACAAAGTTGTGAAACAAAATGTACAAATTTATTGCACAATCCTCAGTGGGTCTTCTTCGATAAACGATTTTTCAGCATTGGAATGGAACTTTTCTGAAAGAGACAGGGTAGTATTTCTGGCTACGTCATCGGGCGTGGTAACGACGTAACGCGTTTTTCTATGATGCATAAATGGCCTGCCTGCCCATTGGACGCCACCAATGCCATATGTAATGCATCTCATTATCCTCGTGAGGTTGATTGCCGATGATTGGTTCTGAAAGTACACTTAGCGCAGTCGATTAGATCCGTCTTGCGCGTTGTCACATGTCAGATTTATTAATTTATTGCATGTTAAATGTATAATGTCATTTCAATTATGTAAATGTTACCCGGCAGAACCTTTAGATGAATTGAAGGGGGATCTTTCATCGTTGTAAAATTTGGAGCACTAATAGAGGATTTTGATGGCCCATGGATCGGCTTTCGATCCCGATGTTTGGACTTTATATAAAAATGACATCTGCTATATAGAAACAGGTCATTCCGAGCCGTGGTGACGGGACGCTTATTTAATTGTAATTAATGTCCCTATTTATATAGTGCATGTGATCTTCCATTTCATTTTGCTATACACTCAACTGAGGTAGACAATTGTCAATTTTATAACGGTACAAAGTTCAAACGGTACTCCTGTCTGCTAGCTGTCGTTGCACACGTTTATCGAAGGATGCGCGGTCACATGAGCAAACTCCTCGCCAACAGTTCAGTGCGCGCGACCGTACGACACACGGAAGGCCATGGCTTCTGGCTAGCGCCCCCCAATCAATTTCTTTGATCATCTGTATTATCATTTGTAAACACCTAGTCAGTTTTTCTGTATACATTAGTTTCATGATTAAAGTTCAAAAAGCCGCATCCTCTCCGAGCGATCCCTGTTCACCACTTCCCAGGTTGTATCGTGTTATTGGGGCGTGATCCCTCAGGCTACCTGGCTAGCGCCCCCCCCAGCAAAGATGTGGACAATTGGCACAAGTCACCAACATAGGGCTGGATACCTCAGTTGGTTACGGAAGCCCGTTAGGGCCACGGTGTGTTTCTCTTTCACGGCGGTGCGTTTCTCTTCCGTTGTTGCCAGTAACTCCACGGCCGCGACTTAACTCGCGTGGTGTGTTGTACTGTTTTGTACCATGGAAAGCAAATCTAGTAGTTTCCTAAATTCACACCAAAATTGAGCCGATATTTTTAAGATGTGGAGAAGCTGTTGGTATGTAATATGTGATACATAAATACATTCATAAATGACCAGCAAACATTATTTGACCTTTAATGTAGCGCCACGCTCTCTATGGGCGGCCAAAAGGGTCAACATTAATTTTAACAAAGATAAACAATTACAAGCAAACAGAATCTTCTTATTCAAAAATCCAAATAATAAAACACAAAACAACCACCAAAACCATTTGAGAAGCAACTTATTAAAATATTTAATTAAACAAAATTAAAAGTTATATACCACAAAAATAAATCTCACCAAAAATAAATAATCACGGGCGAACAACATTTTCATATCAAAATGTAAATGGTAAAACACAAAACAAACTCTAAAACCTTTATAACAGAAATAATTTAAAAAATAAATAACCAACATCTGAAAACAATATGCCCAAGAAAGTTCCCAAAATGAAAACAGTAAATGAAAATACAAAATAATTCGCCCGTGATTATTTATTTTTGGTGAGATTAATTTTTGTGGCATATAACTTTTAATTTTGTTCAATTAAATATTTTAATAAGTTGCTTCTCAGATGGTTTTTGGTGGTTGTTTTGTGTTTTATTATTTGGATTTTTGAATAAAAAAATTCTGTTTGCTCGTAATTGTTCATTTTTGTTAAAATTAATGTTGATCTTTTGGCGGCCCATAGAGAGCATGGCGCTAGAATAAAGGTCAAATAATGTTTGCTGGTCATTTATGAATGTATTTGTGTATCACATATTACATACCAACAGCTTCTCCACATCTTAAAAATATCGGTTCAATTTCGTTGTGAATCTAGGAAGCTACTGGATTTGCTTTCCATGGTACAAAACAGTACAACATACCACGCTAGTTAAGTCGCGGCCGCAAGTTAAGTAAGTTACTGGCAACAACGAAAGAGAAACGCACCGCCGTGGAAAAGAAACACACCGTGGCCCTCACGGGCTTCTGTAGTTGGTAGAGTACCGGTACGGTATGATTCCGGAGGACCCAGGTGTAAATCCCGCTCCAATCAATTTCTTTGCTCATCTTTATAATCCCGTGAAAATCATGAGAAGCAATTATCGTGTTTCACACTGTGATGACAGATAGACCTCGGTTTCTATGATAAACCTTATGCTAACTTACTGTGTTCATCTTTCGTTTCCGAGTCACTGAATTCTTACATTCGCAAGGCCGTTAAATTAAGCGGGATAAACAGAATCGGTGATGAGTTAGGTCGAAATGCAAGTGAGTCTGGTAGGGAAGAGAAACAAATTAGTGGGAAACCGTCAGCAAATCTAAAACCTTCACACCTTTTTCCACCACTGCCCACTTTTGAAAACTTCAGGAAAACTTCGAATTCTTCTTTTCAAGCCTTCAAAAATCAGATCAAAACGTGAACTACCGCTTAAGAAAAGAGCTTTTCACAAAAATCACGAGTTTTGACCACTATGGTACTATTTCTCAAGTTATTTTCGCCCTTTTGGAAAAGGCCTTATAGGCCTATTACCATGAATTATATTTTGGGCAGGAATTTTAATTTCCAAAAGTGAAGACGTAAATTTCTTGAAATTAAACAGCTGCTTGTCTGGGGCGAGTTCTCATGGCCCTTATTACGTATGCAAATTACCCTAAAAATGGGGCATGCGCGGTAGACCTTTTCATTAATAAACCATAATTATGCACATATGCGCGCGCATAAACAGCCTTGGCGGTAAGTGAGCTGAGACGTGTGTGGGCCATTGAAAATGTACAGAGGTGCAACGTCGATGACAATTTTCTCTCAGGTTTTGTGGCTTTGTTCGTTTTTTATTCAAAAAATCCATTCAATCGTGTTTGCAATTACAAATGCACAGGTTGGCTCTAAGAACACTACCGAGGTAGTTTATACTGCTTATGATAGAAGGGGCCACACTAAGAAACGGCCGGTCTACATGTAGCTCGTGCGCACAGGAAAAATTACGATTATACCGTCTTTTTTACAGAGCACTAAAACTTACACTTAAATTAGAAACTAATAGCAAACACGATTTAATTGGATTTTCTGATGAAAAAACTGAATGCAGTCAATAAACCTGGGAGAAAATGATCATCAAAGTTATACCCCTGTACATTTGCAATGGCCTTCAATTTCCCTTTGAAACGTGCGTGGTGTGACCCCTTACTAACTGACCTAAAGAGGGCGTCTTTCATTGACGTAATGGTCCAAAATAATATCAACAGTGAAGTCAGTAGTTTCAACTCCCGTTGGTTTTGTTAAATTACAGCCATAAATACGACTTTTCGAGCAGTTTCAGAGCAATGGCGACAGAAACCACAACGAGAAATCCAAGGCAAAATGTAAGCAGTGAATGTACATGTAGGCCTAAGCTACAAGAGTGGAAAGACATGCAAGATATCCAGCCTACGCATGCTACGGACAACACTTGATTCTCTCCTGCTAGTTCTAACTACCTTAGGCAGGATTGACAGGCCCTATGTACCATTAATTTGTAAAATAATACCATGTAATTATGGATGTTGCTGCTGGTGGTGATGTCTCCCCTGCATCACAGCTTGACCATGTTTTTGCGGTCGTGCTATTTAGCGTTAACAAGCGTCAACACACATAAGCTGTGTCAACAAAGCATCAGCAACTTGAAAATATCTTCTATTTCTAAAGGTTTCAAAGTGGTTTTAACATATTTGACAGACTCTAACATTTTACACTGTGTGAGAAAAATAGGGAATTTTATTCCAGATTTACGCAGAAAGTGAAATTTTTTCAAGATGTAAGGGGGCTGACGTCTTTTTTTTCTCTGTCGTCCATGCCAAAACAAGATGGCAGCCGGTTTGGCTGCATGAGCAGAACCGACTTTGTTGCTCAATTTCCTCATTCAAATATCATTTTAGATATACATGTACATGTATGTGATATAGTGAATATGATATGTTGATGTCTAGTTAATATTGTACATATAATTTTTTTGCATAAATATGCTAGAATAATTTGTTGACGCCTTGTTGACGCTACATGATGCTTTTTGACGCTAAATAGCATGACTCTATTTTTGGAAGGAGGAATCACGATGTTTTCATCCGATCATGATAATAAATGATCTATATGTATCATCCCACTGACTAAACAGCAAACTGAGACTCAAAACTTTGCAATTACACGTATTCCCAGATTTCACAGCGCACAGTGCTGCTGTTGTCAATGTCGCTCTAGTGTTGTGTGATGAAGAAAAGATAATTCCCTCTCTGATGATTAGACAAATAGTTTTGTACATGTATACGATAGAAGTAATTGGTGTAAGCTGTGCATGTACTGTGTACATATTCACATAAGGTATAACGTTTGATATTATGTTGATAATATGTGACCCACTCTATCTGCAAAAAAGTCGCGCAATGCAAAAATGCACAATGGCCCATTCCATGTGCCGAGGGTGAAATATTTGGAAATATTTTGAGGCCAACTGCTTGACCAAAAAGCCTCAGTTGCTAAGGAAAACCAAGAGAGTATCTACATGTAATTTAAGTTGAATGTTGCTGTTCGTTATGTTAAAAGGGCATTATCTCAAAAAGCATGTGTGATAAAATGAAATTATATGAATATGCAAATGAAAAATAACTCCAAAATGGGATTAATTACATGTATGTATCGTATGAAAACTTAGGATGTGAGCAATTTGATATATAACTCGAATTAAAGAAGTGTGACATAATACACCTTTTTGCAGAGCCGGTCACATATGATGGTGAACAGTGAGCATGAACTTAAATTTTGCAAAAACGAATTGTAAACCTGATGGTCAAAGAGCCATTGTTATGAAATCTTTAGATTAACAAGGTTTTTTTTTTTTGTAGAGAGATGTTTACTTTAACCAGATGGAATTCTGTACAGAAATTCTATGGTTAAATGTATATTTCTGCTTTTTTTTTTTTTTGGTTTTCTTATTTGTAGGTTATGGTGGGGGACCTTCCCCCAGATTTCCTTCGCATCCAGGGGGTAAGTGGCGGACAGACGCAGAACAGCTTACAGATATCGGCCGATGAGCAGACAGCGCGAGCTCTACAGTACGGACAGGCCGGGATGCAGGTGGCAGCAGGACCCTACGTGGGAAGGCTGAGCATCACAATTGTGCAGGTATAGCTCCTTGACTTCCCCGGTCTGACAATTGCTCTGTCTACCCTGGCACATGTCCCAAGTCTTCATAACTGACTCTCAGGAAGGGCAGTTGTATCAAGCAGGGGCACTCTCAGACTCTCCCGTTTTCTCAAGGTTCATGTCAAGAGAGGAATATTGGAAAATGTGGATACCACAACTTGTGGTTATTTGTAGGTAAATCTAAGATGTGAGAAGGCTAGTGCTGGTGACTACATTTTTCTGATTCAGTGGACTTTTTAGAACCAAACTTTTGGTTTATAACTATGAAGAAATATGGGTGTTTCACAATAGTGCACCTCCAAGAGTTTGCAACGTGTTGACCAATCACAGTGTGCGAAATTTGTCGACCCAATGCGCGTTTAGAAACGGTCGACAGATTTCTCGCAAATCGCCCATATTCATTGACATTTTTAATGAATGGTTTACCAAATCAAGTTTTTCTCCATTTCATACACAGACCGTAACTTTCCCTGTTCAAGGTGTTTTCCTTTTTCCCACCGCTGCAGGCTAAGCTTGCAAAGAACTACGGTATGACGCGCATGGACCCTTACTGTCGTATTCGGGTTGGCCATGCCGTGTTTGAGACGCCCACTGATCTGAATGGGTCAAAGAATCCCCGATGGAACAAGACTATTCAGTGCAATGTACAGCCCGGTGTGGACTCGGTTTACTTAGAGATATTTGATGAGGTACCGTGCATTGTGAAAAGTAGTAAGCCTAGCCTACAAGTGCATGTAGCCTCCGGGGTACATGCAGCATGCCATAGAAGTTCATGTACATGTAGTCAGTAGGCGGGCAATTCCTTGCAAAGGTTCAAATACATCATCCGTTACTGAATTTATTATTCTCTGTAATTCATAAATAAGAAAGAAATGTTTTCAAAGAAATGAAAGAAAATTATATTTTAATATTATCACTACTATTGATCTTTGCTATTTTTTATTTGTTGAAAAAGAAATCACCTATTTTTGTGTGCAAAATATGAATAATAATGAGACTGGTAATGGAATGACAAATATTCCCTTTTGCTGGGACTTGCCTCTGCAAAAACCATGGAGGAAGGACACAGAAGGCGTTACAGCTCTGACAGATCAAAGTGCTCGATGATCATCGCTGCTTGATCAGACAAACAATAGTAAGCATTCCAAACATGCCTGATTACTGCCTGCAGCTTAGCCGGACAAGTGGGGCCAATAATATTGTAGCAATATTTGTGGAGTTTTCTTTGCAATTAACTTCAACTTGTCGCAGTGACTAGGAAATACAAAGAAAATATATTTAGCATTAGATTTACTTTTGCCATCATGAATATTTTTTGAAAGCTTTTGATGCACTTTTCCATTATCCATGCAATGTTTGTAATTTTATTTTGTCACTCCAAAACACCAGTTATCAAAGTCTTTCTACAAATTTGGCAAAGACTGGCGAACAACAACTTGTTGACCACCACAGGACAGTTAAGTTCACGAAAAACGAAATGCGCTGTTTCATCTCAAGGAGTGATCATGACATCTCATAAAATACCTTTTTGTGTAAATTCAGTAATAAAAATGATTCAAATAAAATACAATATACAACTTGGCTATTCATTCCCAAAACAACTTCAGAAGAAAGCGGTCGATAAGGGCAACAACTGCACATGAATACTTATGGCCCACAGCCTAATACAAGCAACTGCGCAAGCATTAAATTTGATGTTGTCAGATTATTCCAAGCACCAACGATGGCATGAATATTCAACTTCCTATACTGCAGTACACAACGTTTTAAGGAGACAGATTACCAGCGAAAAATTGCGACGACAATCATGGGGTACAAAGAGGGCTTACGGTTGTGAAACAGGTGGTGCGTAGCGAGCACTTGCTGCGCTCTGGCTATGGACATACCCAGCATGCCAGAACGTGGTAATTGGCCAGATGTTGTAGCCTGAGCAGTTCAAATTCCATCTGTGTCCTTCCTCCACGAACAAACTTAGGCTTAATGTTTTTAACTTCAGTCTAAGTTGACCCTATGGCTTCATGGTATGCCTGTATGTTGCCTTTGGCTGAGCCCGGGGGGGGGTGGAGTAAGAATGTGTTATAGTTAGACCACTCTCATTTTGCCCACAACTGGTATGTACACGTACATGTGTCCCCTTTTGGATGGTTTTCGGTTTCACCTCCAATTCGTTCATAATGGACATTTGTCTCATTGATTTTAAATAGGGTTGTATTTTCATTTAGTATGTAGCAGTACATGTATATGTGTGTTATTATCCCCTGTTCTGATAGCTGTGTGGGATTTTTAAACACTTTTTGAAGTACGGTTTAGATTTTGTACCAACGGCCAGCCATAGTTTTAGCAGCTACTCGTAGGAAAAACATTACTGTGACGTCAAAAGAACAGACCCTATTTATGCTTGCCCTGAGTTGCGTCTTCACCAGCAAAGGAAAAACAGGCTATTAGGTAGTTTTCCAATGAGACTGATGCCCAAGCCTGGTGCACCCCAATGACCATACATTCAAACAGAAATATGCGTGCTTACCAAACTTGCTTGAGCCTGCACCCCAATGCATTGACTACCCCCTGAAAAGACCATTGTTTCTGTGTAGACACACACCCTATCTTGTTCCTTTTCCGAGCGGACACGACACCTGAATAATCCCTGTCATCTGGTGGATGAATATAGGCGATTTGCATTACAGCACACCACCAAGAATTTTGCCACAGAGATGCCACTTTTCAAGTTCACAGTCAACCGTAAACATGGCTGACCTACTGCAATATTAATTGAAGTGAATGTTAGTAGACCACATGAGGAATGTTGGGCTTGATTGTGATGTAAAAATCCACCATCTTGAGTAATTTACACTGATAGTCAAAAACACTTTCCAGTCTTAAGCCCAGACAAACAAACTCTGGAGACACATCAAGTTCCATGTGCACTTCATAGCTGGCAAAGAGACTTTTGTCAACCATTTCCTACAGTGCACCACTAAAAGGCCTCTTCTCGGCAAGTGCTTGGTGGCGCACTGCATTGTGAATCGCCCATATCTGCCTTGAAGAATGGACTGATTTGAATTGAGACAAGTTCTTGTCCCGATTTTCTGCCAGCCTGAGAAGAGAAAATGGCGACTTGTATACAACAAGGATTTTTATTCAGGCATTTATAAAGTGAGTGTTTTCACATTGTCCATGGACTGTCCCATTCCACCTGGCTTTGCCTTACAAGACAAAGCATTCAGTCTGTTGCTTGGTGTGATAATGCTTACCACTGCACTCACAAACATTCATTGTGTGTGTGTGTAATGCAACACACCGCCTTGAACAGAGCGGGAGTTGAAATTGTTTTAGAAATGCAGTTTTCCTGGGACACTGATTTTTTTATGTTGATTTTTATTTGCAAAAGAAATCCTTTGGAGCTGACTATCGCATTGCATGGAACCACATTCAAATAGCACCCTCGGTGTTCCAAGGTGAAGTCAAAGATGACTGGTATCCACTCACTGGTAAACAAGGAGATGAGAAGGAGGGTATGATCAACATAGTGCTATCACACCAGGTGAGGAAGCAGTCATAGATTTAGAACTCCCTCGGATTGGATTTTACGAAACTGTTGAAGCTTTTTTTCATTCCAAGTTCGAAGACTTTTCCACACGAGTGCAGAAAGTTAATCTGTCGCACTCAGGTGCTGTAAGGTTCATTGGTGACTTACAGGGGTCATCTCCTGGTTTATGGTGTTCATGGGTGACAAGCTTTGGTTTTCATGGTTTCCTTTACAGCAAGTTCAGCAGATGCCGCTGTTCACTCCTCAGGTTGTGTACGGGGCCCCCCAGACCATGGTCATTCCTGGGCCCTACGGCTATGCCCCTGTTGCTCCTAACATGATGGGTAAGGCAATCCCACTATTAGTCCATTGAATTTTGCAGAATTTGTTCCTTTTTGTAGGGGAATTCAGCTTTCATTTCTCTAGCAATTATGTTAACTAAGCAACGTTTTGCCATGTCTGTGTTGTTTTGTAAAATTTTAATTTCTTTCTGTGTAAGACTTTGTTGTTTTGAACTGTTCATGTATGTGGGTGAGGTAACATTGTAGGCTCTCATTTACATGTAGAAACTCCTATTTCAAAAACGGGCATGGTGTGTGTCTTGCCTTAAGGAAGTGGCTGGTGGTAGCCGTTGCTGAGTTGCTGATGTTTTATGCTTGTAAAATACATTCATTGGCATATCACAACAAGGTCTCCAAAAATGCTCCCCCCCCATCTTAACACTCTGCCCCTCGCACCTTAGATGAAGAGACATTCTGATTAGACCCTGCAAGGAAAAACTTGTGAGATATCAACAGGAGGGGATTGGTTGGTGTGACTAGGTTGGATTACATTTTGGTACCATGCAACCACACCATTTGCCTGAAATGGGCCTCCATTGCAGCAGGCAATAGCAAATGTATGTGTGTACTGCACATTACAGGGTGGTTCAAAGACGTAAACCCAAGCTGAAAGTGATCGTTCACCCATATCCCACAGTCCCAAGAATTTGTATTTACCTAATGTGAATTAGTAGGGTGTTTAGCAATACTCCCCCAAAATGGTAGGTCTAGCTTAATTGGATCTCATGATATCACCCATGATATCATACACGCCATCTGTAATGGGTGATATCTTGAGATCCAATTCAGCTAGACCTACCATTTTTTCAGGATTATTGCCAACCTCTCTCTTTATCAACACTAGGTCAACACAAAGTCTCAAGAATTACAGGAAAAGTAATTCTTAAACCACCCTGTATGATGTGGTATAATGGTCACCACTTCTGTCATGGTTAAGATGCACCTTTGGTCGTATATGTCAGTGAGAATTCCCTGTTGAACTAACTGTTCGCAATAGCCAAAGATTTGGAATTGGCCTGTCTTAACAAGGCCATGATACATGCGTCCAGCACCTCAGAGCTCACAGTGAGTTTTGTGAAATTCTGATCCCAGCTTGGTCCTAGTCCCAACATTATCTGTAAGAAATTATACACTGATCTCCCCCTTCGTCACTCCCCTAGGCTACCCCCCACAAGCTGTGCCTCAACAGCCCCAGCGCCAGCCTTCCCAGGCCCACCAGGCGCCCCAGATCACCGAAGCCGACATCACCAGTCTCAAGGACATGTTCCCCAACATGGAGAGCGAGGCCATCAGGTCGGTCCTTGAGGCCAACAACGGCAACAAGGACGCTGCCATCAACAACCTGCTAGCGATGAGCAGCTAGGTGACCTCATCTCAACCCACCCGAGTCCCCTGATTACCCTCGTCTGTTGCCACTTATCGGGATATACTCAACTTGTACTACTATGTGCTCTTCCAGGATCATTTCAGTTGTGTAATATGCCACAAACTCTCTGACGAATTGATAATTAACATGTGTAGTTCCGAACTTGGTAAATTATGAAACCATTTACTTATCCATACAGGACATACGATAAGCAATGAATATCTGAAAAGAATTTTCCGAGTTTATGAAGTACATGTATGTATCAAATCATAATAGCTGTATCATTTTCAAATGTAAATTTCTGTCATCCTTTATTTTACAGTTGAAAGGCTGGACATGTTTCAGTGGGTGTAACTACATTTGATTCCGTTTTTCTTCAAAATGCCATGGTATCCAGTGTATCCAGCGGTAGCTATCTTAAAAAGCCTCTGTGTACCAATACATGTAGTGATGCTTTGTTATGAACGCTGTCTCTATGGTATAAACACGCTTAACATCATCATATGATCATCATTATATACAGTTCTATAGATCCAGCCATGATTTCAAAGTGAAAGAGGATATGTTGAGGTGCTGGGCAAAATCTCAGTATTTCAGATGTAGGCCCCCTACACAAATTACCAGGAACCAGGAAAGTGGAGTTCTGACCAAAGGAGCCTCTATTGCTATGAAAATTGCATCCTCTTCAGGTCCAGCTCGGGCCACATAGTAATAGTGAATTTAGGCATCTAGCCCGGTATCCTCAGATATGCTGCTTGAGCAGTGATCGTTCAACTAAAATATGATGCTTTAATGTTTCCTATTGTTTTGGTGGTTATATATCACGGCTTTTACAATACTGGCCCTTTCATATCTGCGACGTAAGTTAAAGTTATGCCTCTCCCAGTTTGTAGATTATGCAGCACACATAATTTCATAATAGATCATGTACTTGTAACTTTCTCCAACCGCCTGCCTTTAGCTTGTTATTCTAATATGGCATAAAGCTGTTTTAGAATAGGGCCAATATTGTCTAGATTATGCTATAATAGCAAATTCTGTTGTGTGACAGAATTTGTTGAATAAGAACGAGAACCTGGAGGATTTTTCAAATTTAAATATGAATGATATTACATAACCCTATGTATTTAACAGGTTCTTGTAATTTGCGGTAACATCTTGATGTGATGAGCGGGAGGCCTCTGTTGTAGTTTATGATTCGCTTTAAAAGCTTGTTTTTTCATTTTTGGAAAAAGGTGAAATGCCAAATTTTCGCAAGCAATACCAAATCCTGAGTACACTGTATAAATAAATTTGTCCTGCACGCGTTGAATTCTACTTCCCTTCGTGGGAAATGTGGACATTTTGGGCATTCTTATTATGCAAACAACAGCAGTGTTCAGTTTCCTATTGTGATATGAAACTGATTAGGGATAGAAATAACGTGCGCCTGTGGAAGACACTTAGTACATGAAGCCGCTGAAGCCATTTGCCATAGTAGCTGTTATTACTGGTCCGAACAGGACAAATTTGGCATGGCCACTTTGTATACAGAGCAGCCTTTCGAGGATCAAAGAGTTCACAACCTGCCCGGACCGTACAGTTTTCAACCTCCAGTCTCTGGGACAGTCGGATCATGTTTATTCATATGTAGGTAATACATGTATAATCATGAACATTGTCTTGAAAAGGAACTTGCTAATAAATGTGAACACTTGAAGAGTGCGGGAGTGCTTTTCGTTTGTGTAAGCTTCAATCCACGATCACGAGTGAGTCACTGACTCGTTACTCAATTATTAACCTTACAGCGCCCGTGGTTATACCTACACCGTAGGGGGTTAGGGTTTAGCATTATGTACTTTCAGTAAACCGAGCATACGTGAAACATGGAACGTGGACATGGACAAAAAATTGGTTCATAAAAGTTGAACCACGAGTTTTGAAAAGTTAGAGTACGACGCTTGAAATGTTGAACCACGAATTTTGACATGTTAAGCTTGAAGTTGAAAGAATTAAGTATGACGTAAGAGAATTTAACCACGCTTGCAAAATATAAACCAGGGAGAAGTTGAAATGAGAGAAGTTAATGTCCGATGATTGAACCACATAAATGGAGAAAATGACGTTCGAAAAAATGAACCACCCAATAAACAGAAAGCTGACGTAGCCTACGTCATACAAAAGTTGATCGACCATGATGGCGTTTGCAAAATACAAACTACGACGTTAGGGAAGTTGAAACATGAGGTTCAAAAATTGACTCTTAGGCGTATTTGACATGGTCGACATTGGGAAAAGTAAATCATGTTTGAAAAGTTCGGTAATTGTCACAACGTTATAGAGATACTTGCGTCAAAATTAACATCAAGCTGAGCAACATGTATGCATGGGCGTAAATCTGGGGGACGGGGGTAAGCATATATCCCCCCACACTTTTTGAGATGGGGGATGGGCTATTGAATCATCCCCCTGCACACACTTTTTGTGATGAGCAAAAGAAATAAGGGGATTGTGAAGAATATTTAGGAATCCCAACGACTAAAATGTTTGCAATATCATTAGAAAGGGTGACAATGTTATAAAGCTATAAATATGCCATTCGGATGTAAGATTCCGCACGAATTTGATACATATTTGAGATGTACACCTTTACTGTGAACATCGTCCCCCATTGAGACATGAAGTTGTGTGGCATCAACATCGCTGTACGTGGGAAAACCTGGCAAACAGAAGACCGCCCAGCCTAGTGCCTCACTGTTGGACACGGAGTAATGGCAGCGGAGGAGGCGAGGAACACGGCTCTTGCCCAGAAGAGAGCTACTTGAAAGGTGAAGCAAAACAGCCGCAGCAGCCGTCATCTTTGTGCACCACGTGCAACAGGGACTGCCACCAACGAATCGGTCTGTTCAGCCACCGTGCAACTATAGATCCTTCGGACGCTACACCATCGTCTTTAGCAGATCAACGGAAGGATGCCGACGACAACGCCCCTATATAATGTATATGGTGTACGTAGCCCCCCTTAAATTTCCATTGCCTGACAAGTCAGCCCCTCCCCACCTCCCCCCACTCCACCCCACCAATTGCCAGCACTGCAGATATAGGCCTACGCCAATGCATATGTTCATGTAAGTCTTAATAAGAACCATCGGCCTCGTAGCATTTATTACATGTAGGCTAATAGCCTTTGGGATTCTTAAAGACAGCACCTATAAATACAATTCACTGAGGGAAGTTAACCCAATCTGTTTCTCCTGCGTATGCTGACGTCTTGATAATTATTTTGAAAAAAAAATACAAATCATGAAGAACAAAGGCTCTGTTCCTTTGGGTGACAGGAAATCTGCAACAGTTCCTATAGTGCATGGTTGGACAATAATTGAGCGCGAGTCAGCGGTACCGGTGTTTCACAAACAGCTGTACATGGAGAGTAGCTTCGCTTCAGATTTTGGAAACAAAATGACTATTATTATGTGCGCTGTAGAGCGTGAGGTTCTCCGCCTTGAGCAGAAGCACCCGGTCCCCTCATCGGTCGATGTTGGCTGGGGAGTGTTCATTTGCTGGTACTGATGTGACGGCGACGCATGCATTTCATAGTCGTTCATGAACCAGTCATGATTTCCTACCACAGGAATTGTTGCTAGGAAAACTGCGCCTTCTCTTGGTCCGCTGCTCAATTGTGTATGGCATGTGCATGCGCCACTGCACACACACAGTTTGTCTATGCAGTGACGCATGCACATGTCAAGTCTGTTTTTTAACATTGGTGACACCTATGTCAAGGCTCTGTACACAGCTCTGCGGTGTTTGCAGAGCTGTTTGTAGAGGAGTTGGGTTATGAATGTCTCAATTGTTGGAACAAATGTGGTGGATTATACGTCAGTGCTCAGGGACGCACTGCACAGTCTGCACTGTGTAAAGCGTTTTCGAATCCCTATTCTTAATTTAAAAACTTGAAAACTCGAGTAAACACGGGAAGTGTGTTTTTGAACAGGTTTATTACGAACGGGCACGTGCGAGGCGAGTCGTGTCGATCAGACAAAGCAATTTAAAATGGCTGACAGATCTCGGATTTTGCTCTTATTTGAAGACCAGTCGGAAGATGAATGTCAAGCAGAGCAAAATATGGCCCTCGTTGCAACCCTTCTTTCCAGGGGGAAGAGAGCGAGAATTGGATTTACCGAAAATGTGAATTCTGGCCGTACAGGAATGAGTCCACCATTTTGTTCTAGCTGCACCGGTTCGCTTAGACTTGAAATTAAGTCTGTAATTGGCTGGGTGTGCAGTCCACCTTCCTCGAGATGGGTACGCGGTGCGGTTCGCGTAATTTGATTTCCTAGGAGGGTCGGCAGCAATTATCATGTATGGGCGTGGTTAACTGCAAGTTCGATCGGTTAAGTGGAGACTTAGAAACTTCAGTTAGAAGGTGGGCCTATATTTCGGGCTTTAACCTCCTATTATAAACATCCTCTTACCAACTAACCCCCCCCCCCCATTTTTTATGCATTTAGACTCGAACCCTTGCCTTGCTGGTTACAAGTCAAGCCCTCTTAGGCTGACTGAGCTACCACGCACCTGACCATGTAAGAGAACAAATTTGTTGTTTCTTATCCTTCATTAAAAGTTTGTCCACCCTCACCCCCTTTGAAAATTGCCCCCAGCCTTCCTACGCATATGCGCAACGATTCACATAGGTCCTATACGCCCATTTTATTATAATTACCTCAAACCCTCCTAGGAAAAAAATTACGCGTGCGATTAACGTTCGGTGTGTAGTTAACAACACGTGGGAACGGCCAGTGCAACCTCGCTCCCCAATCTGCGTGTTCGGCGGTGCCCAATTCGCCCCGAGTTGAAGTACACCCCTAAGCGGCAAAAGAAAGACAGGTGGTAGTAAATTTTCCTAGTGGAGATCTGTATGACTCGACTACAGTAGTTCATCGTGCACCAGAACCCGTCTAATGGATGGCGCAAACAAGCTCTGGGATCACCGACTGCGATCCAGATCTGTGTGTAACAAACAGGCTCATAACGAACAGCGATTTCGGTTCCAAAGTTTGAAATTAATGCTACTCTAATCTCTCGGTATACAGCTCTGCGGTGTTTATCCCAGGGCGCCCTCTACTGGTAGGATGTGGACCCGGCCGTCATTTTGCATTAACAACAAGAAGCCAAATTGACCTAACTCCCATCTTGATCTGTATGGATAGATAATTAGAGAGGCATCTGATCAAACATATGTTCTCTAATTGTAGATGAATTTTGAACTGGTGCAATATTTCATCATCATCATCACTTCTATGGGGTATCTTTGTAAGGGTTGTATTAAACTTGGTCTCCAACTTGCAGGTCTACATTTTTGTGAACTATTTTGTGTAACATAACTATGCCCAATCTATTAATACGTCGTCTCCCAGTCCCGTATACATTCATTGCAACCCGCGTCAGATAAAGAGCTCTGACTGACTTCCATGGTTAATCAGTGGTAATTGTACCAAACGTACACGTTTCAGCTGTAGGCCTACTTTAAGCGTATCTTATCCGTGATCAACCTGTTGATGTTGCCGCAAGACACTCTGTCAAAATTCACGATCGCCGAATGCCAGCTTTTGAGACCTAGGCCTGCTTGTACTTAACGTCAGGACATAGCTCAACAATCGTAGCCAAGCTGCAGGCAATTGGAAGCTGATGGAGTGACAGTTACATCACATTGCGTAAGTCAGTCAAAGAGGCTTTACAGAGTATAAGTAAGCCTTACACGCTACAAAATTCCATTAAGGCCGTCTTTCCATATATTATAATGTGTTGGTGTCGTGGCGCACTTTAAAATCGGGGCGGTGCGTGCTGTCCTACGCCAGGACCCATGTACACGAGTATAATGATCACGGACTTCATTTCATCTACCTGTTTTACACGGATCTGGATCGCAATCAGTGGTCTCAAAGCTGGTGCAAAACAAACACGACCCCACCAAAAGATCTGGACTCGTAATCTCTTAACCAACACGCAGAGGTCATTGACGCCGCCGGGCAGCCAACTTAATGTGCTGAATACAAAGGTAATACAAAAGCATGCTCGCCATTCGTTCCTGGTTTCAATAGAAAAATGGCAAGCGAACCAATCATCGCCTTTGTATTTGGCAAAGACGGTGGCCTCATTCGGTACATACGAATTGCGAGTACATATTTTTGTTTAATATAACGTCCATTCATTGTCCACATCCGCTTCTCCGTGTTTGTTAATAAATTGAATTAAATTTCTCTAGGCATTACATTTTTTAATGAAAACTCTCTGATACTGACAAAAACATGAAGCGCACTGTAAACACAGTGCCCCCGTTTATGAAGCCAACGCCCCCCACCTGCCTTACCATCTGCTGTTTGCTTGAGCTGTCCGTTCAATAGATATAATAAAAATATTGCCCGAGTCTGCTAATAACTGCCTAGACTTGCACCTGGCCCTGACGGGTGTACCAGAGTCTGCCGAACCATATTATTCCCAATATTTGAATTTCGTGTAAGCACATGAAGAGTCAACAAATGAATCAATAACCCACTTGCGACTTAAATTTGAATACAATCTGGTACACTGTGTTATCTGATTGCACAGAAACGTAACAATTTGAATTCCCTAGACTACCGACACTGTTGCTATATGCCTCGTCATTCGAGGCAAGCTTTTGCCTAGCGACCACCATCTCTGGAATGAACTGGTTCCTTTGTGCCATTTTTATCCATTGAGAACAGTGTATTGTTGCAAGGCGTCTCTTATGTAACTAAGCAAAAGCTTGCCCCGAATCACGAGGTATAGCAACAGTGGTTTTTAGTACGGAGAATTCAAACTGTTATATTCACGTGAATTTAAATAACTCAGGGTAACAGATTTTATTCAATTTTAACTCGCAAATGGCTTATTCGTGACTAAGAAGTCTAAAGATGGAAAGACAGTCTTTCGTAACAACTCAGAACTTCATTCTTTGCACGAGTCGAATTAATGCTAATTTATGTTAATTTTATGCAGTAGTTACGAAATCGTACCTTAAAAATCCACAATCCACCGACAGCCTTGGTAGTACTGTCAATAATGTTATTACACAACTTGTATCGAAATGTAATCTTTGACAATTTTTATTGAAACTATGTATAAAAACTTTAGACTGAGTCAAACTGAATCGCTTGAACGATGCGCCAATCCACATCCAGTTTGCCTTTCCGCAATATGGTCAGTACTGTCAGTATTCATATTTATTTCTTGTACATATCTTTACAAAAAACTGTGCATAAATAGATGCATTATTTCATTTACTTGCCAGCGTCATGTTTATTTTATGTCCATAATTACGTTTAACAAAATGTTTTAATGACGCAAGGACATTTTCATCAAAATGACGTTGGCTCTGCTCGTTGGTGTCCAGGTAATTAAATAAAAAATTGGCAAGAATTGTTGGACGTTCAATATTCTACCTCCTGAAATACTGGCGCAACTGCTCATCGAACTGCTCACCGTACACTGATCGATTGTTTATTATTGTTTTCACAAGTGTCACACGATTTGAATAACTTCCAGACACACTGCGAAATCGTAGAGGGACCCACCAGGAAGCTAAGCTTGTAATCATGGTCCCTTATACAAATTCAAAGTTCCTTGTAAAACAAATACTGACAGCAGACAATGCATGTACTCTACATATTAACAAGCAATATAAGATTTGTAGCCGGGAAGCCTCCCCATGCATAAAAATGAATTACATTTGTATCACGACAGTTCTTCGAGACGACAATTCTGTTTGAAGATTGACAAATATTTGGCATGTTTTCAAGTTCATTGGCAAATAGGTTCGGCAGCCTATGTCCCTAATATTTAAAAGTTTTGTTTTTGGCTGAAGATTTTGAGAATGAACATTAAGACTCCGGGTGAAAATTGCATTTGAGAAGATGGCAATTAAGGTACCAGAAATATACGGATACATGATGGGCCTAGGCCGTTTTTGTGAAGGACAACTTTGTTGAGATTAATGAGGGAGTATGCTCCCCAACCAATATACCATTACTAAGGATCGACAGTATTAATGTATTAGAGAGGAAAGTGATGTTGTCCGGCTCTCTGTCTTTTTAGAATGTGAACTGAAATTGAAGACATATAATTAGCAAAGTTGGGTAGGACCAAATGATCTTCAAAGAATATCTTCCTCTCCCATAGGTGTGACGAATTCTCTTCAAGGTAATAGTCCAATTGACTTTCAGTTTCAAATTGAAAGGAAAAATTGGTGCGTATATATTTGTTCTAGAAATTACTTCCAGGGATCAACAAAAACTACTACAACGTATAACGTTCAGGAATGAGTTATTGCAAATGTGAAAAAGAATGTTTTTCCTTGTTACGATGGTCTTTTGTGCATGCCTTAAGCGGTTTGTTTAATCTTAGATACACACAGGAAACAAGTTGTGGACATATTCTTTCCTGATTGAAAAGACATTTGGTTTCACTTCTAAAGTACATTTTCCTTCACGACCTACAAGTGGCCCTAGAACAGATATGACGCATAAGCTAAGTAACAACCAGGAAGAGGAAGGAGCAAATATGACTAAGGGGTACTTATAACGGAAGTATTTGGAGAAATTTTAGCTCATTGGTGTAAAGCCTTTCAGATTTCCTTATTGTATGCTCATCATAGCGTTTACACTTACACATTTTCGGAAACACATACTTAAAATTTCTCCTTCTTTGACTTGCATGGTGAGCACTAAGTCACTTTGGTTCAGCAAATTTGACAAAGCACTGACTGATAACTTACACCATCAAGCATAATGTGCCTCCACTCACTTGACTTCATTCATCCCTCAATGTGGATACAGACAAAACATTCCAAAACGATTTACAAAGACTTAAAGCTTGATTTTCTACATGAATTGTTTGGTAGTTAAAGAGAATTGCAGACGAGTACCCTTTGCGAGTTGAATGTGAATAAAATTGGCTTTTGCATAATTATGTAAGAGACCTCTTGCAGCATACACTGTCTTTAATGGTAAGAAGGGCACAAAATAACCATTCCATTCCAGAGATGGCGGTTGCTATGCAAAGTAAACTTGCGCCGAATCACAAAGTATAGCAACAGCGTCTTTAGTCTGGGGAATTCAAACTGTTATGTTTATGTACGATCAAATAACTTACTGTACCAGGTTTTATTCAAATTTAAATTGCCAAGGGGTTATTTGTACACCCGGTGTGTGGCCATCACCATGCAAATCTCATAGGCCTATTGCTATACCCGCAGTCCCTTGAACGACTCCCAGGATCAATCGATCCTCATATATATAGCAGGATTCGCTCTTTTCCTCTCAACGTCATCATTGCCTCATTGGAAAGATAAATAATGATAGCATTGATCTTTTATGCTACACTGTCAGTCTGCTTAGTGCAGTAGACTAGACCAACTGCCTTTTGTTAAAGGTTACATAACCAAAGTGAAAAACTATAAGCATGGAGCAATGCCAGTCATCGTTTCTCATCAACAAAGAGGTAGGTACTAGGCACTTGAAAGCCAAAACATTTCACCGTCTCTGCTCTATTGATCTAACTTCTGCTATGTTCAGTATCACGCAGGGTGTAGGAGTTGTTGCTTCACTGTGAGTGTCGGTTTATAGCAAGTGGTAAAGTAGAGAGATGAAATCTTAGTAAGACTAAAATGGAATAAAATATTAGGCAAAAAAGGCATTATGATTCAAAGTACTTGGGTAAAAGGTTTGTCAGTATGTCAGGTAGTACATTTAATCAATTAAGGTTGGAAATATTTTGTAAAATCAAAATGAACGTTTAAAAAAGACACTACATCAAGCAACTTTTTAAAACAACCCTTAAAATGTATTTCACACTGAGACATATTCATGTGTGCAAATATACCTGCCTCATTTCTACATTAAGAAAAATACCTTCTTGGTTGGTTTCACGTGCACTATTTCACTGTTTCTTATTTTGTGTATGATATGACGTTAAAGCACTTTTATTCTCTCTGCACGATTTCTGGAATCCAGCTTTTCATTAAAATAGTCCACATTAAAATCATTCAGGAATCACAAAACAGTGATTTAAGAATGACGAATAGAAAACCAGGGCAACTCTTAGTTTGTCGCTGTATGTCTCGATTGACGATCTTATTTGCAGGCTGCGGGCTTCAATTTAGGAGTAGACTAACTCCTAATTTTCGGCAAGGCGTCAAAAACCGGTAGGTTTCATAATTGAGTTTATAGTAGAGAAAATTAGTGCTGAGAACGTCTGGCAGCTAAAATGTACGTGTACATACTTTTGGAATTTGTCAGGATAGCTAAAAAATTTTCCTCTTGAACTTATGTAGGGCCTACAGCCTCAATCCGTGAGCCAGTCATCCATTCGTCTGAAAAGCGTATATGACACAATTTACACACCGCAAATAACAAAGCTAAACTCCGTACACAGTAGACTGTCCAAGTGCAATGTCACAGTCGTTCTTTAGTATTAATGCCCACTGGCTGACGATCTATGGCCATCAGAAAAAAAGCACGACAATTATTGACAAAGTGTTTAAACATTTCACGAACTATTGCAATACGAATTGAATACTACATAATACCAGAGTACTCAGCACCTTCCTGGAAAATGAAGGGAAATGCGCCTAAGTGTTTAAATATCTCACAAGCTTCTGCAACACGAATTAAACACTACATAATACCGCGGTACTTAGCTCTTCCTTGAACGAAAATAGGGAAATTGTGCATTGTGTCAAAACATGTCAATCAAAAAGGGTAAACCTCCAGACTTTTGTCTTTACAAATCAATATGCACTGAGAAAAAGGATCTGTACCTTTTAACGATTTAGGAAACCTACACTGGTAGCCATGGAGGGTTTGCGTGGTAGCCATCTTGCAGGGCATTTGTTTTATTTCACAGGGAAGCCTCCTTTGTGCACCCTGTGGAATAACTTCAGGCACTGGTCTGGTGGATGGCAGCCATGCAAACCCTTTAGTGACGAGATACATCTGAACTTTGGGTAAAACAAAACATCTTTGATAAGCTACCATCTATGACGTTGACATTATAAATTATGCAAGTGTCACTATTCATACGTATTGCCTCACTGAGAGCTTCAGCAAAACCTTGGTTGAACTTTTGTGACCACTGTAAATGGGATATAATGAAGTGTCTTTGGAAACAAGGTCAGGTAAAAATAACATGATGTTGTATGGGTTTATACATAGCTAAAATGCTATCATGGTGTTTTTCACAGGAGTAAAACTGAAGCAGACGCTCATGGTTTGTCCTGTATACTGTTTTAATTTTAATGTGAGACACATTGGGATAAAGCAGAACATATTCAAGGTGGTGCACAACGGACCCTGTTTCGTTTTACCCGTATACCTGCTATGGCAGATGTTGTGTACAAGAAATTATCGTTTTGAACTTTCCGAGAACGTGTGTCCTTATTGTGATCGATCTTGATTTGAGATTTCGTAAGATCTTAAGTAACAAATCTAGGTTTATGGGATGTTTGGCATACCCATTGTTATGGAAGTATTTATCAATTGTAGTTGGCAAAACCAAATGTTTTGAATATTGACACCAATATATTGACAACAAAATTCATATACGCCCGAAAATCGCCAATATTGACAGCCATTTCACTGGGATCGTGTGCTATTAAAGAGCTTTAATGTGAGCTTTACAAAACAGAGACGCAAAACCAAATATGCCATTCGAAACAAAAATGCAGTGGGAACAAAAAATGCTATACGCGAAATCATTTGTGACGGGAAATAAGAAATGTGACGCATGGCACAGCATAGTCTTGGCCCAAGACGTCAGTGATCGATAGTTATTTTATTTCTGTTGAAGAGCGGCCTCGCACAACTAGTTTTTAGTTACTCTCACTAACATCTTGGGAATCTTGCAGGAATGGGGGTGCGGTAGTTGCATGCAAATGACCGATCTTATTAAATATTTATATCCTTGGTATTATAATTATGTATGTGAACTTCGAAGTTCGAACAATATGGCGGCTTCACGCGAGCAAGTACGATGTCGATAGTGTCTGGTTTGTGGGAGGGGATTAGTGACATGTAAGACATATTTTTCACTCCATATTAGACATGAAATTGCCACTGTTCAAAAAGATATCACGTATACACTATACACACTGTGGGTACATGTATTGGCATAGACTATACCTAAAGTGAGTGCCATGTTTGGTTGAACTTTCTCGCGCTTTACGTGACCGAGAACGGCGAGGACCATTGAAATCTACTACACCCTGAATGCTTCGTTGAAAGGAATACACTCTTTCATTTCATACAACATGGCAACATACAGACGTCTAAAAGCGGAAGGTTTCCGATCATAATTGTACATGTATATAGGCATGCTCTCATATAAAAAAAATACTGTACTAGCTGCCATCAACCTCGGTTTACTTTACCAGGTATATGCTATATTTGATCTTCCAGGACGATATTTATGTGTATATATAGTATATATTCATACATATATGTATATGTACATGTATACGGAAGCGTCTGAACTCGAATTTAGCAGGTGTCCCCAGCTGGAATCCTGTAGCTCCATGAAACCTTGAACCCCTCTTTTGGCACAGAATCGACCTGTTGGGTATCCCATAGAGCTATAAGAATATGTGCCATTCAATTCGCTGGCGCACAAATGCAAATGGTTGCTAGAAAACAAAACAAAGCGAAATGCATGTATCAATGAAAGGCAAACGAATCGAAATGACTGAACGTTGAGCGGACGTAGTGAGAGCATAGCATTGTTGGGAAAATGTTTGCGTCATTGCTATTCATGTAGAGTTACTTACGGTTGACTGGTGATAGGGTTACGCTTGGGTAAAGACGTCCTTGTCGTCAAGCTGAGTAACATTTGCAAATTTTGTGGTGCTGACGTGGAGTATACCTGGCACGAAATGGGACAGAGGGGTATACCAATAACAAGTCCAATCCCTATACACACTCTAGCCTACTGTTAAACCCATTCCCCATATGTCTGAAAAGAATCCCTGAGATACTAGTATAACAATGACCAACACAAAGGCGGGGGGGTTGTCTGTTCCATAGTTTGTATCAAATGTCGTAGAGTGAGCCAACTTGAACTTAGTCATGTTCATTGTTGATTGCGACTCTTTTAAAGTGGTATTCAGAAGACTTCAAATATTTCAACATTTACGGTTTTGGAGGCAGATTGGCCACCCCAAAACCAGCATACAATTGATTTATTTCCTGAAAATCAATATGAGAGAAATAAGAGGCGATTTCTTTCAACAACTAACTGGGCCGATTTCGGAAACACGTGAGTTCAAATTTCGTGTTTACGTTGGGGTTGATGACGTCATGAGGAGAAAGGCACAGCAGGCATGCATGCAGATATATGTAAGCTGGCATCGATGTGGCCCCGGAATGTATTAAAATGAGTTTTAGTTCCGTGTAAAAAATGCAAAATATTATACATTAATCTCTAAGATGTATTAACCTAAAATCTTACTCTTAGCTAGTTAAAATAATTGTGAGATTTGTTCCGAAATGGAGTACAAGACATTAAAGGTGGAGAGTGCACTCGTGTTCACGTGCAGTGCGGGAACAGACTGTTCATATGATAAAGCGGTCGGCGTAGGAGTCAGTACCCAGACCGGAATCTTGGGCTGAATCGCGGGTACATGTACCTTGTAATGTGACAAGTGCAAACATTTGCAGCTAAAGTCTTAGAAGACTAGCGTGCGTGTGTTCATTGTATCGAAGAAAAAGAGATAAACACATATAAGATTCTTCTCGTGAAAGTGAGTGGATTCAACTCCTATGAAAGTAATCATTTACTCGTCGGTGAATGAGGACGACGGCAAACAACCTGGCAGTGTTGCGGGGCTCATCAGTGCTGTGGCGGTCCCCAACACAGACCTTGTGGCGGTCCAGCAGCACAGCACCGTACATACCTGTACATTGCACCGTCAGATGCAACACAACACAAACAGTCAGTGAGGCTTATTCTCAGTTTGGAGTGCTTTATTTGCAGACACTGGATATTTGTCGAAGCAGTCCTCGAAAATTCACGGCACATGCACATGCAAATCATACACATAAACTTGATGGATGGAACAATCAACACAGTACGCAAGAACCGCGCTAAATCATTACATTTTGAGCTAGCATCTACTACGAGACTTGTGTGAAATGCACACTCTGTTTGCAATCGTATCTCCCCGTGACGTTTTGGGGTCACCAGCATATCATTAATACATAATGAGCGTTTCTAAAATCGGCGAAAAAGGGACTCACAGAAGCCTATGTTTTCGGCCATGAATGGGAAGAGTGTTCCATCGTTTTCATGCCGATTTTTAAAGATGGTCTTGTCACCTATTGTTTAAAGGTTATAATTGGGGAGATTTTTTCCTTTTTGGACCTCTTTAAATGGTCTAAAATATGTCAGCAGCACAGTTATTTATCATATACAGTAAACTCTGACTTATTCGGCGTCGCTTAACTCGTCACATCGTCTAAGTCGGCCTTTTGACAAAAGTCCCGATCGTCTGTAATGCATCTCCATTGCAAAATTCATTTTTAAGTCGGCATTTATAAGGCATCATTTCATACAAGTCGGCATTTTTTTCTCGGTCCATTTTCCACAAAACCTCAAATAAAATCGTGCTTCAGTACATGAACCTTGAAGAAAACAGGTTTACGTTAAAAGATGTCGAGTGTGGTCAATGGTTCTGTTGCTTTTAATATTTAAACTGGGAACTACTGTATATCATTCGATTTGCATTTCATAATTATTCAATCTAAACACTTAGAGCTATCATGGGAAATATAAATTTGTCCAAATTTCGCTTCGGTTGAAAAGCATAAGGCTTGTTGCCGCAGCCTACGGCAAAACGTCTGGTCGGCATGATCGCTGAAATACCCCAAAATTGGACTGAATTTTCCGAAGGCAATCCAAGACAAGAATTGACGTGCTAACGGCGATGTCTTCTCAAATTTTCGTCACAGATATGTAAATTGTTTATGTTAATGAGATACCTCTAATGGGAGGGCTGTTTCGCCAAAAATCTTTTTCCTTTTTCTCTCCTATTTTATTCATCAAAACAACTTTTACATTCTGGATTTCATTTAAAACTGTACAATTTTCAATCACAATTAAGAAAACCATGTTTCACAGGCCCTTTAACTGAACGTTATAGGAACGTCAAAATGTTATCACATTTTCGTGTTGCTCCTTAAATGTTATCTTATGGTCGCATTGGGTACATGTAAAAGGTTGGAACGTTTTATTGTAAAAAAACATGGAAGCTCACTAGCGTTCTTCAGTGTTACGTTAATTACATGTAATTAACCATGGGATATAAACAAAAAAATAAATACCGTTACATTAATGTGGTCGTTGTTTTGCTAACATGCTAGAATATACATGTGTAACTGCACTTTTACAGGTAACCACACACCATGTAGTGCTGACGTTGAATAAATTTTAATCGGTGAGAACTTCGACCTAAATTCGATCCTACATGTACAAAGGATGTAGCTCAATAGACCTTAATCACTGGAAGCCATTTTCAATCGTGTTTTCTGATCCCATTCAACACAATAAGTTGAATTGGGTGTTGCAAGACAATTTGGGGTCCCATTGCGTCACTCTCACTTTTTTCAAATATGGCTTATAACATTTATACAGTGAATAACGAAAGTGTTCAATTATTCATTCGCGTGAACTGGCATTTGATTTGCAATGGAGTTTCATTCCGTTGCTTTCTTTTGTACACGTTCGCCAAATGGAAAGTTAGCATCGCTTTCAATTCAGTCCAGTTGACTCCTGAATAAATTCTACTTCGTCGCGTTGTTCCATGCTATTTATAATGTGAACTTCACGAGAGCTTTCCGTTATAGCAACGACGGAAAATGCTGGAATAGGTAAATTTCCTGTAGCTGACTGCAATGACGTTGCGCGAATCAACTCCAAGCAAACCACAGAACACTATTGCGATTTGGTGTCTTGCATACACTTTGTTCTCAGCTCTACATACGAATAATGCACATGTACACGCGAAGAGGCCTACTTACAAGCACGGCGTTTCTGTTTGGTTTCATTTTAATGAGCCAAAATTTAAGGAAGACCACTTTTGATGTATTATTCTAGTATTAATTTCTGAGAATATTACCTGCACGTATTATCAAAACCTTTTGGATAGCACCAATGTAGCCGAAGACCAAGTCAAACTCGCCAAGAGGTCTAAACATCTTAACCAGACTCGTTTCTTCCCCAAACGTCATCAATCAAGGTGCCTTTCAACCAGAGTTAATTGCAGGTATTTTTACAGTGCTTTAAACGGATTTACACTGCTATAATATACAGTTAAGAGAAGCAGGCAATGGAACTGCGCTACGTACCCTGACGTTGCACTTTCCTTTTTCCTGACTGGCTTTACACAATTACTAAGTACAAAAGCATTGTATAAAAACATCGCACTGTGTATAAAAGTGTTATTCAAGTCCTGCTTTAAACTAACTAAATTTTGTGTATTTGATTTAATTTCAATTATTAACACATCTCTTTACAAATCCTTTTGCAGTGCTCAATATGTAAAGCCTTTAATACCTTTAAACAGAAAATTCTACCATTAGTGAAGGATTTGCTTTTTCAAAATTGTTCCTGGGCGAACGAGTGCGCCTTTTTCTTAGATGTAGGCGCTCTGGCCTTGATTAACTCGCCATGTAAATACTCGTATGATTTTTTCGAGCATTCTGACACAAATACATACCATGTGCATGTTTGAGACAAGTTGTTTGTTGAATGAAAGGCTGGGCCTTTGACATGATAATGGCATACTTTTCTTCCAGATAAAAGAGTTGTATCGGTTAATCAGATGTAAAACATGCTAATTCTTGGATGTCAAGCCTTGAAATTAAAGGCCCTTTAATCTTTAATCTTAAATGCAGTTCTTGCATATGCTCCGGTGTCCCATTTAACTAACTTGATTTTCAATCTTGTGTGCAATAATAATGGCACTTTCATGATTTTTAAATTTATATGCTAATGCCAATTTGCATATTTATATGAAAAAGTGTGACGTCATCTAAAGTACATTCCTCTCTGTAGCAACAATTTCTGCACTTACATTTGCCTGAATTATTCTTATTTTCGTGATGGAAATTTAAGGTTGGAGATTTGTTGTTCCAGTTCAAGACAGTAAGTCTGTGACCAAAGCTTTAATTCTCACGAATAATTTCATCAAACAAAATGGTGATTTCACATAACAGTAACCAAAAAGAGTTTTTTTACAATGAAGAGGAGCATAAGCTGTACAAAACTAGTTCCGAAGAGTACAATTCACAAAGTGGACACTTTTTCGTGTAGATATCATTCTCACAAGCATTAACTGCACGTCTTTTGGAGTGTAAATTACAAAATAAGCACATGGCACAATTCACACTGTCCATTCCATCTGACACCATCACGCCAACAATATGGCCTTACAAAGAGTGTTAGGTATCTCAAAGTGCAGTCATTAATCCTGAACTTACCGATGAACTCTGAATGAAATGTGCGCGGTTCGTTTAAACAGCACTGCAAGATTGAACAATGCAAGGAAGAAAATTCAAGCATAAAAATAAGCTATAGGCCTATACAATGTACATGTAAATGTAGTTAAAACGCAAAAAAATAATTAACCGTGTAGTTTCACTTTAACATTCCTGGTACAGATTCAAATTGTACAATAATTCGCTTCATAACACTAGTTTGGTCTGTTTTGGGTTATCTCAGAGGTTATTGTCCGCTGCAAAGACTCGCTGTTCAGTTTCTAGCGGCCTTTTCATCGAATTGAGGACGGTTTGATGCTCCTTTAAACTCTGTTCGAGCAACCTCAACCTGTCCTTTAGCACCATATGTTGAAAATCCCCAAAAGGTGTCATCTTGATTGGTTGTACACATTTAACAGGCGAGCTTGTGACTTCGTCTTCCAAACTGGAATCCCAGTCGCTGTCGACATCAGCAACAGAGCTTTTATCCGGACATTCCCATTCACTCCCAGTGGAACTTGAAGCGTCGCTCCACGGATCTTCTAGAGTTTCATGCTCTGTATGAGCGACACGGGGGGTACTTTTCCCTGAACCTCTTCCCGACTCAACAGCGTTATTCTGAGTGTCTTCTACCGATTCGCATAGTTTTAATGACTCTTGCGCGAAAGACTGGAAGAAACTGCCAGAAAAACTGGCATCATATCCATTCGAGTTTGCCAGTCTTGGGCGTTTACTTCTTTCAGATAATCTGTTTTGGCAATCAGAAAGGCGTTCTCGGCCATCCAGCCATGCAGTATTCCTTTTTCCTACCCAGGCAGCACTGTGCAATTTTGATTGGTCATGGCTAAGCTTCGATTTGCCCTTTTTCGACAGACTCAATCGAAACCTTGATCGTCTTCTTTTATGTTTATTAGTTTGGTAGCTGCCCCTGTTTAGAGAGGCAATCTGAGTGGTTGGAAAGATGTTTGTGTCCATTTTGTCGTTCAGTGCTCTCGTAACTTGGATGTGTTCGTAAAGTTTCCTTTCTGACTGCAATTCACCATGTTTGTTGCTACCCTCGAGGGTTGCTGTGTCACCGAAAAAGCTGCTTTCCTGTATCGCATTCTTCCTCGATATGACATCACTTCTATCCTCCATGATCAACGCCGGGTCAACAAAGTCGTAACCACTGATGTCAATTTTTGGAATTTTCAGAGACAGAATTTTGTCACGATCAAAAAGCTTGCTTCCCACCGGATGACAAGTTGTTCGTAAGTTATTGTCACAGTCTCGTTCGGTTTTAATAACCATCTTCAAAGAGGGTACTTCGGTTTGTTTACTTTCTGCACAACCAGAACTGCTTTCACTTACAGAAGCAAGCCTTGTGGTGTTAAGACCTGACATCCTGTCGGGTACATCTGGATTATTTTGAAAAACGGAGCAACTCTGCAAGTTTACTGCTGCAGAACTTCCATTAAGAGGAACTATGATGGGGGCTGGAGTCCCAATGCCCGCCGGTGCGTTGGCCGAGGTTACAAGTTGCGATGGTGTCGTCAGTCGACGACTCATCAGAATTTCCCTAACGGTAAAGCCGGACAGCTTCTTGTGTGACCTCCTTAGATTTGCCTGGCCTTGACTGAGTTGGCTTGTGGAATTACGTGTTGTGATTTCTACTGACTCCTTAGCCGACTTCGTGAAGGGCGGCTGTGCTTGTGCTGTAAGGCTGGCCTTCACTGGAGGACTGGGGATCAGAGGATCAACAGTCTGCGTTTCCGGCCGTTGACCAGGTTGTCTCACCGATTCCAATGAACACGTTTGCAGAGGCTTCAAAGACAAACCACCGCTTGCTTGGGGTGGTATTGATGATCCAAGAGATGTACTCGAAGGAGACAATGCCAACTGAGATGCTGGGGTTGCTGGGTTTGGTGACAAGGGGTCAGACAAGGAATCCTTAACGGGATTACCACAACCTTGCTGCGTCGATGAATCGTGTCCAGTAATACACGAACCTATTGGCAATGACGTGTTGATCTCTTGATTTTGCAGCAATGAAGTATTTCTTTTTGCTAGAGTATCTGCAATTCTCTTTGATAAGCTTTCATTGTCTGAAGTGGAACCTGCTAATGAGAACACGGCATCAATCTGTGGCAAAACCATTGACGGGTATTTGGTGCATTTCTCTGGCGTTGTAGGCGATTCGATTGATTCTTTGACAAGAGAGTCCTTTTGATTACCTTTGGGAGAAGTTGAAATTGTGGTCTCCTGATCTCTTCTGTTTGAGGTATACAATTTGTATAAGGAACTGGAAGCTGGGGACATCTTAGACGATCGGTCATTCTCCTTTTGTGGGGAGTTGTTTGTCTGAGGAACCTCGTGATCAGGTGATCCCTGCAAATCCTGTACTGGTAAGGTCTCTTTGGCAGCTGATGTGTCACACTTTTTACTGTCCGGTTGAGAAAAGACAACATTATCCCCCTTCAACAACGACTTCCTTGTTTCCTGATCATTACGTATGATGAATACGTCCTGTTTAGATGGTATGCCTGTTGTGCCGCCAACATATGGGGCGTTGATGGCGGGAACCCAAGCAGATGTGGTCAGATCGCCGAAAGGGAAACCTTTGGCAAGTTTTCCCCTTGGATGATGATCCCTGGAGATGGAAACATAGGGAATACCAACAATGTCACCCGACGAGGTGTACGCCAGTAGATCTTGTGTCGCCTGTTTACCTTCCTGACCTGTCGACACAGCCGGCGTCACTGAGACAAGTTGGACGACTGCTGAAGAGTGAGGAAGAAGTCTGGTTTCTCCAACTGTCAGAGGACAGAAAGCTGAGAAGTAAGATGTTCCGACATTCCAGAAGAGGCGTTTACAGAGGCACAAGAAATCACTCCTACAGGAACTGTTGAAAGGATGACAACAAGTCTCAATAGAAATGACAAAACTTTAAAGCACTGGTACCAACAGGGAAATGGGGAAAGTTCACTTTCAATATGACTACTTTAATAACAACCTTGAATCCCACAAACTGATTAGGCGATTTACCCGTACTGTACCATACAAACCTTGGCAACGGTACGGCAAAGAGCGCCATTGGTTCCCCCGGCTTATTGGACACCAGGGGCGGTCCCGCCCTGTTGTTTAAAGATGACATCTGGCTGTTCCGCTTGATTTGTCGCATAGCCATGCATGTAAGTCTTGTCAAAACAGTCAACTGCAGTAAATCAAGGTACTGTCTCCTGTGTTTAATTAAAAAAAACACACACAAATATATCATGCCGATGTTTTTACTCAAAATATTGCAAGCTATGGCACACTTTGTGTAATTTATTTCTTTTCTGTGACAGTCCTTCCGTGCAAAACCAGAGTTAATTTTACAGGCCTCCATAGTCTGTAGCAAAATCCTCTGACTACTGGATCAGATTCTCAGATTTAGTGCAGGAATGCTTGGAATTTGAAAGCTTCGTGGCGCCAGCATTGGAGAGGAGAGGTTTCCCATTATAATCTCGAAATCGTATCTAACGAATGAGGACGTAACATTTCCTGAGGGTACGTTCGCGTTACATCTACAAGTTGACTGGGTTCAGTCTCGTCCTGCGTTTCGCTGGTTTGACACGGCACACACAGCCACCAAGTCAGGGTTGCCCTGTGGAAGCTATACATGTATGGACTTGAACACACCCTGCTATAATGCATAATAATATCACTATGCGCATGGATTTGATGCTTATCCAAGCTAATTCACAGCACACCGGCAAAGCTAGACTGAACTGGAAATTTTCCCCATATCTTTCATTTTTCCCCCTTTTCCTTATTATTTTCAAATTGCCCTGGTGCTGTGAGCTCCCCCCCACGTCAAAAGCTACTTCGGCAACCATTAGTGATTGTCGCCTGCTACTTTGCGTAAAATTGCCTCAAATGGCATTCTAAAGCTCAATTCTTCCAACTTATGACAAACATCAGTGTGTAAATAAAAATATTTAATTGGCCGTTTTGGCGCGTGGTAGAGAATCGTGACTGTTATTCTCCTTCCTTAACATCATGTGATAAATGAGAAAATAAAATTAAATGACTGCAATGAATACGTTCGGTTTCTATTTTACCTTCCAGTTTGTTTTTATTACATACATTTTTATTACAAACATTTATCCCCATAAAAAGGCCTATGAAATCTACCTATAACATTAAATGGCGCCGTCGTAAACGTAACCATGTTGGCATTTCCTCTTTTTCTCAATTTTCATTTCGGTTCCCTTTTGAAATAAACTGTACTGACAATTTTCCCTTAGGCCTTTTTGCTACTGCAATTGTTCAAAAATGAGCAAAAATGCGGTGTCATTCCAGGGGGTAACCTGAATGCTACAACAAAAATTTCACTACCAAGATTTATACATGTACTATAATTTGGCATATTTCCTATTGTTAATTTTCTTTTCTTCTGTGATTCATCGACCTGCTAAGACATTAAAAGTAGTGGGCAAGTGAAGTAGGTTTTCTCACAAATAGTTTCCCCAACCAAAATTTTGGGTCCCTAATTTAAAACCAAAACTATCAAATCAAATTAAATTCTTGAAATCGCACCAACAGCCCACTCATATATCCGAAAAAGATGGAATTTTTTCAGTGTTTAAAAAAGAGTAATTCTCAGTGAGATGGGCCCCAATGAGTGGCAAATAGGGTTCACACGTTTAAGAGTAGAAAAATGCACAGAACATTTTACCAAGTAAATTCATGTCATGACCCCTAACATTTTCCCAGAGTTCACATATAGCTCTTGCTATGTGAAAGTTTTTGTGTTGAATGATACAGCATTTTTTTAAGGTCCAAATTAATATTCAATTTTTTCGTTTGCGTAAGCATATCTGATCGACTCCTCTGAGCTGCTGCCATGGAAAATAAAGTATTTCGTCAGAGTAATATTCACCTGGCAGACAGTACTGTCTGGGAACACTTAGGGCCCGGTAGGCTCTATGCGTAGTACCTTTGTACTGAACTGTTCATGACTCATTTGTTTCATCAACAAGGTCAGGTTGGGTAAAGGCCTATTCCGGATTTCCTTGTGGTGAAAAATCAACGTAAATTAATGCTACGTCGTCCTTCTGCAGACTGACCTATATGTAAGTGTACAACAGAAACCTCACTTTTTTGATGTTCGCCATTTCAACAATTTTTCCAATCGTCGAGATTTATTCAAAACCTTGACGTCAAAACATTACAAAGGAAGGAAAGGGCGGAACAACTTTTTAAACTTGTTAGTTGTGACTTCGGTGCACACTCTCTAAAAGCGTTGACATACCACTGCAGTGTAGTCGGAAACCTTTTCAGCACTTGGTGTGAAATTATAAGTAACGAGAAAAGATTATCTTGGTTAAAAGAGAAAATGGTTTAGGTGAACAGTTTATTTATATTGTCCATATTATCACCATGTTACAATAGCACATGTTGTATTGCTACCTAAGTTCAATGCACGGATTGACCTTCAACAGTAGAACCACTTTCCAAGTAATGAGCCTCACTTAAGGAATGACTAGTTGAACCACAAGGCCCTTGGGGAGGAAAGCAGGGCTGGACCGGATGGGTCATGAGGCAGCCCACTGGCCTTATAAGGAAAAGTCAGTGTTCATTAATTTGACTAACCCTACCCTCAAATCCAAATGAACCAAACATATTCATGCACGCTGTATTAATATTCAAAGACTAGTAGCTAATACCTAATAAGGCAAGGAAACTTGTATGATGGATGAAAAATGGAATGTCCAGCAAATGTATAAAATCCCTATGAGTTCTGGCAATTGGGCAGAGAGCCGCACATCGAGCCAGCCGAATAAACCACATCAACTACAGTACAACTTTGTCTCAAGTCATCCTCTTGTGTCGATTCATATAACCTGTCGGGTTATATTTGGTGGAGAATCCGGGTAGCTCTCTCTACGTCAAGTCTTTCATGATCACACGATCGAAGTCCAAGCAACAGCTTTCATCAGCCATGGCATGTACAGCACATATCGAATCTATCCTCCCAAAGTTTACTGGGTATGACTCGGAGGATCCCGAGCTTTGGCTTGACCGGTACGAGAGATATGGTCTTCAAAAGACTTGGACTGCAGCACAACAAGCCAGCAATTTTCCTCTCTATCTTTCAAGTGCCGCTAGCTACTGGTATAGAGATCTCCCTGGGGAGACTAAGGCCGCCTTTGCAACACTCAAGCAGGCGTTTCTCAAAAAGTATCAGCCCCACGAAGGCATGCGATGGGTTAGACTCTCAGAGCTCGCCGACCGAAAGCAACAGACGAACGAAACGGTCGAGAAATACCTGGTGGACATAGAAAAGCTGTGCTGTCAACTGAAGAAGTCACCGGAGGAAAGGATGGAGGCCTTCATCAGAGGACTACGCCCCAACATTCGAGCATACGTCATCAAGGCTCACCCAAAGACCGTGGACGAGGCGGTGACTCAAGCGCGGATAGCGCAATCAACGTACACACAAGACGAAACACCTTCCACCGAAGTCAACTCGGCGATTAAACATTTAACAGCCCAGATAACCGCCCTGAAAGATCAGCTGACAACCATCTCTGCCACCCAGCCAACGCCCCAACAACTACCAAACGCAGGACAGAATCAGCTCCGCCCTCAGCGATCCCAAGTTTTCCTGCGCCAACGCCAAGGCCGAGGACAGCAGCAAGCACAACCGACTAGGCCTCCGATGATGATGTACCCGTGCAGTGGATGTGGAGGTGAGTGTACAAGTAGGCAAACATGTCCGGCCTGGGGTATTGAATGTAACTATTGTCGTAAGTTTGGTCATTTTGCTAGAGTGTGTTTCCAACGTAACCGATCTAACACCGTCAATGATATCCACCTGTCAAATCAATGACTAGAAAATCAGACATCTCCGGTTCCACACCTGACTAATGTTTCTGCCATGTCAGGCGGAAGCAATTTAGTTCAGGTAAAAATTGGCTCCGATAAACGATTCGCGTTACTCGATACGGGTGCGTTAATATCATGCATGACTAGAAATACATACGCGCAGTGTTTTCCTCAAGATCAGTTCCCTTTGGGCCATTCAGATGTGCCCTTAATTTCAGGTGTTGCTGGTCATGTAACTAGAGTTATGGGCAAGGTTGTTCTGCCGCTTTCTATTGGAGAGCAGAATTTTGAACATCCATTCTATATCCTGGAAACTATGAACCACGAAATCATTCTTGGTGTAGACTTCTTGAAAGCGCATAAGGCCAAGATATCGTTTGAGGAAAATCATGTAGTGTTCCCCGATTCCCCTTCTATTCCATTAGTAGGTAAAGAGGCAAAGAAGGTAACTGTCCGGGCAGTGTGTAATGTATCATTGGCACCCAGAACACAGACTGTACTTCCTGTTCAATGTAGAAATGTTAAGGCCCAATACGGCATTATTGAACCTGTTCCAACCTTGTATGAGGACACACAGTTAGTTGGCGCCAAGTGTGTTGTTAAATCTGTTTGTGGTAAATCTGTATATCAGCTCATGAATCCTTCTGACAATTCTGTGCAGATAAAACGTAACCAAGTGGTTGGCTATTGGGAGCCACTCTCTGATGATATGTATATTGAAAGCTTTGAGGTCGGCGGAAAAGATACCCCTACGGTTAAGCCTAAACAAACAGATGTGACACACAAACACACTGTAACCGTGACCGAAAGTGTTGAGCACCCTGACATTGTAGAGGAACTTGCTATCACTATGGAGGATTCTGATTTAACGTCAGATGAAAAGCAACAACTTATCTTATTTTTGGCTCGGAACAAGGAGGTTTTCTCGAAAGATGTAACTGATTTGGGTACCACTAATATTCATCACCACAGAATAGACACGGGTGACGCACAACCAATCCACCAACGTTTCTATCGCACTTCCCCTGTTCACAAAGCAGAAATTGACAAGCAAATCCAAGATATGCTCAACGCTGACATAATTGAACCATCAACCTCACCCTGGGCTAGCCCGGTTGTTCTTGTGAAAAAGAAGAATGGCGAATTCCGCTTTGCTATCGATTACCGTCGCCTCAATCGAGTCACAAAACCCATGTCTTTCCCTCTACCACGACCTGATGATGTATATGATACCATAGGTGAATCCCATGCTACGATATTCACTGTACTCGATCTTGCGTCAGGATTTTGGCAAATACCTCTGGATGAAGATAGCCGCGCGAAAACGGCTTTCACATCTCATAGTGGCAATTACCAGTTCAAGAAACTTCCATTTGGTCTCATGAATGCACCAGTTTCCTTCCAAATGGTTATGACCCAAGTCTTGCGTGGGCTGACTTGGAAATTTGCACTCGTGTATGTGGATGACATTATCATTTTCTCACCTGATTTTGACACACATCTGAAACACTTGCAGGCATTCTTTGACCGGCTCCGTTGTGCAAACTTGAAATTGAAACCACAAAAATGCCACTTTGCTGCCAAACAGGTTACCTATCTTGGGCACATCATATCGAAGCAGGGGATTAAGACTGATCCCGCCAAAACATCAGCGGTTACTACTTTCCCTATCCCTAAAGACCCATCAGAAGTTCGTTCGTTTCTAGGACTCTGTAACTACTATCGTAGGTTTGTGAAAGGTTATGCCAACATAGCCGCACCCCTTAACAGACTCCTACAGAAAGACGTGTCATTTGTATGGACAGCAGATTGTGATCGTGCTTTTCACCAGCTGAAACAAGCACTTATCTCCCCACCAGTTCTCGGCTATCCCAATTTTGATCGTGAGTTCATTCTCGCTACTGATGCTAGTGGCTTTGCAATCAGTTACATCCTCTCTCAAACCGACGACAACGGTAAGGAGATTGTGATTCAGTACGGTGGGAGAGCACTCACAAAAGCTGAACAAAAGTGGTCTATAACTGAAAGGGAGGGGCTAGCTGTTGTCGAAGGTATTCAGTTTTATCGGGTGTATCTAGCTAACAGACGTTTCCGTGTCCATACCGATCACGTTTCTCTGCAGTGGCTCAGATCTATACACAATGCAATGGGTCGATTAGGCCGCTGGTCTATCGTGCTGCAGGGGTATGATTTTGAAATTGTTCACAAATCTGGCACATCCCATGGTAATGCCGATGCCCTTTCCCGTCGACAATATTCCATCAGCGCCTCTCAAGTTCAAACCCCTAAGGCAGATTCACTCCCGGTAGACACTGTGCATCAGATCCACACGCTCAGTCAATCACGGAAGGAGGAAACATACGAATACAAATTGACGTACGCTGCTATGTCGGAGAAGGAAACCGTATGTTCTATCGATAACCCAGACAGTTTGATGGACCCATCCATTGATATCAAAGCTCGCCAGCGACGTGATATTTCCCTACGTCAGTACATTGAGTATTTAGAGGATGGTAGTTTGCCGCCCGATGCTCATGTTGCTCGACGAATAGTCGCTGAAGTTCAGGATTATGTCGTACAGGACGGTGTATTGTTTCATTACTATTATCCCAGGGGCAAAGGTCACAGAGTTGACAGACAGATCAAACAGTTAGTCGTTCCTCAATGCTTACACCATGACGTACTCCTTGCATATCACGACTCAGTCCTGGGAGGACACCAGGGAATCGATCGCACATACAACAGTATTCGCCAGAAATATTTTTGGCCCCGAATGTTTTCTCAGATTGAAGCCTATGTGAAGTCATGTACAACCTGCCAACGCATAAAGGTTAACCATCACGCTCAGCGCGCGCCCCTCCGACCACTGCCTGTAGGGGAGGTGTTCTCCAGGTTACACATTGACATACTTGGCCCTTTGAAGCCATCTCCTGAGGGGTACAAGTACATTCTTTTGATTGTCGACTCGTTCTCAAAATGGTGCGAAGCTTTCCCCCTCAAGACGCAGGATGCCGAGGAAGTAGCCAAAATACTGTACAATGAAATAATATGCCGATACGGTGCTCCTTCCTCCCTCCTCTCTGACAGAGGAACGCAGTTCATGTCTAAACTTATCAAGCAGTTGTGCAACATCTTTCAGATCACCAAAGTTCAGACCAGTAGCTATCATCCACAAACGAATGCAACGTGTGAGCGCATGAACAGTTTCATTTGGCAGTCCCTTCGCGCTTATTGCAAGCCAGACCAATCAAACTGGGTGGAGTTACTTCCCAGTGTCATGTTCGCTTATCGAAGCACACCAGCCACTGAATCCACACAACTTAGCCCGTTCATGATTCTATTTGGTCGTGAATGTCATCTGCCGATTGATACCGCATTGCTACCCCAAGCGCAGGCCGGTGCCCGGTCAAATCCTACACTTGAGCGTATCATGCAAAACCTCGACACCGCGCGCAAAATTGCCGCAGAAAACACGAAAACGTCACAAGCAAAATACAAAGCCCAGTTTGACAAGAAATCTAAAACCCCAGCTTATCAAGAAGGACAAAAAGTATGGTTGTACTGTTCGAAACGTCAAGTTGGCTTATCGCCCAAAATGTGCCATAAGTGGCTAGGTCCCTACTATATCTGCGAGGCTCGAGACAACTTCACCTACAAACTTCGCAAGTGCAGCGATAACAAACTTATGTTGTCCCCAGTCCACGCGAATCGGCTGAAGCAATACCATGATCCTCAGGACAGACCAGTTCACATTCCTGATGGCTTAAACGGCCACACTGAGCTGGGTGCTGAGGAGTTTGAGGGCAATGACACTTTAAGTGACCTTGCGCAGGACCCACCTAATTCTACACCCACTCAGTCTGACATCGCACACGAATCATACCTCCCACCCGTTGTCTTGGGCAGTCCCACACAACCCTCTGGCGATACACCAGCAGCCGTTAATGACCAAGGTCGTAGTGATTGGTTTATCGTTCATAGTCTCAGACGCTCTGCCATTATTGACGGCAAGCGTCATTATCAGGTAAAGTGGAAAGGGTACGACAAAACAACTTGGGAACCCGAAGAAAATATTCCTGCCGAATTGATCCAAGACTTCCACATACGAAAAACCAAACGATCTAAGGCACAGTATCGCAGAAGATGAACGTAATTGTATTCGGGCCTCAGTACTTGTAGTTGATAGTCTAGCTTTTTGATAACGTCCTAATATGAATTTTCACCGTAGTTATGTAATGTACCTTCTAATCTTTAATAGCTATTTGTTCATTCTTCTTAAGTATTTGTCAGTTTGTTACCTTCTTTGCTTCGTACTATATGCCGGCCATGGACATGATTGCAGTGCCTGTACACTCATTCTCTTATATTTCTGTGGTTTCATGAAGTTATCTATTGTTTTTATTTCTCGACTTTTGTTAATGTATTATTATTATTACTAATTTTTGTTTGCTTAGGGTCACCAGTACGTTTTATCACTGCTTTTCTTTTTTTTTTTACATGTTGTTTCTGTTCCTTATTAAGTCGGGAGACTTAAGCTTCGAGGGGAGGGCACATATCACCATGTTACAATAGCACATGTTGTATTGCTACCTAAGTTCAATGCACGGATTGACCTTCAACAGTAGAACCACTTTCCAAGTAATGAGCCTCACTTAAGGAATGACTAGTTGAACCACAAGGCCCTTGGGGAGGAAAGCAGGGCTGGACCGGATGGGTCATGAGGCAGCCCACTGGCCTTATAAGGAAAAGTCAGTGTTCATTAATTTGACTAACCCTACCCTCAAATCCAAATGAACCAAACATATTCATGCACGCTGTATTAATATTCAAAGACTAGTAGCTAATACCTAATAAGGCAAGGAAACTTGTATGATGGATGAAAAATGGAATGTCCAGCAAATGTATAAAATCCCTATGAGTTCTGGCAATTGGGCAGAGAGCCGCACATCGAGCCAGCCGAATAAACCACATCAACTACAGTACAACTTTGTCTCAAGTCATCCTCTTGTGTCGATTCATATAACCTGTCGGGTTATAATATTTTTTCCTGTAGCGCTAACACCATTGTGAAAATAAGCAGGAAAAAATAACTGACCTTTGACCAATAAAAATGCCAGATGTGGGAACAAGGTCACTGGACTGATTAGGCTATCAAATTCACTCGCTGATCTGTATACATGTACATGTGTACTGACTGGACATCACGCGCACCCACTACCGGCCGTGCACGAAGGAGGCCTTCATATCTCTTAGGATTGCCCAGCATCTGTTTAGTGCACTCAGTTTCTGTTTCGTTTCTTTGTCACGAATACAAGCACCATTGCAAAGTGTTATCCCTGTCATTCAAGGCATGAAAACAGTGATATGAACAAAATCACACTAAAACGAAACCTGAAAAAATGGTTACATAAAGGAGTTAACAACTTAGAATTATAAGGGGGGAAAACTACAATTTACCTCCACCCAAACACGCACACAAGCATACCTGTTTCACATAAGAAGGGTGATCATTCCTTTGCTCTCCTTAGGTTAAGGTAACTTGGGAAAATTGCTCCTTTATCTCCCAGTACGATGACTCTTTCGAGCTGGATTTTTGATGAAAATCCTGGACTGTTCCTCTTCTATTTGCCACAGATAACCTTGACCCCAAAATGCCTCTAAAGCTGTGTTTCAGAGAGGGGAAAACTGTGGATGTGTGCGAGTCCACACAACGCTCATCACAACCTACATGTACATGTATATTACGTGGACTTTTGTGCAGAAGTCCACACTATGTACGCCACGCCTGCACACACGCACCCACACACAGCCCATATTTCAACCATACCCAAAAGGATCCAGGTTTTCGAGAAATATTGATTGATAACTGAATAATTCATAGGCTAAAAATATAGATTTTATATAAATTAATGTTCGACCTTGATTTCCTTTTCATTTTTAAACGTACGCTTATTTTGGCAGATTTGAAACCGGCTTATGTGCATTTAATTCTAAAAAATATAGTTATTATTAATAAAGAAACAAACCAAAAATTATGCCAAAATCATGTTCTGCTCCTCAATATTAAAAATATGTATCTACGTGTATATATATTTCGACTGGAATTCCAATGACCGAAAAACCCCCAAAAGGGAGTTAATTGAAAACAAAATGACATTTTATAAGGGAGTACAGTTTATACATACATTTATGTTGCCCATATAACACCGATGTTTTCAAATTTTGATCTTCTCATATACTTATTAATTTGGTTAGCACCGAATTTATCAATGTTTATTAAACGTACTTTATCGAACTCTCGATCACTACATGGTGCACCATTACATCAAGTCTCAAAACGTGCTCAACATCTTGCTGTTGCCTGGTTGAAATTAAGTTGATGTGAATTCATCAACATATTGATTTAAACGATATTCACTATTATATAGGCAAACGCATTTCTCTTGAATTGTTAAACCAGTTGTTAGTTAAAATATCTGTCCTTCATCGTTTCTGATCTTAGTCTTTATAGTTGAATACATACGCATGAAAATCTTAGTATTCAAAGGTATGTACCTTTTTGATCCTGCGACTGAAAATCAATATACATGTAAATGTTCATGTACATGTGATCCACTGAATCATCACTGGCACCGAACATAGATCCAGACAACGAAGTGCATGTACCGAACAGCAGCATGTACGATTCATGTTTAAGGTGCACGCCCCAATTAATTAAGCAATGCGTTAGACGTTGCACTCGCTGCAGCCCACGTCTTCAGTAGCCATAGTAACAATGAATATGTAATGCCAGGAGTATCATTATAATAGTCCAAGTCAGCGCGCGGACGAAGAGGGCCCTAGTCTGGCGCCATTCAGCGTGCCAAAGTTCCTTTGTTCGCCCACACAAACCACGGCCTGCTGTGCTATCCCTGCCTCCATGCGCGCACGCCACAGTCGTATGCTTGTCTACAAAAGCTGATACACGAGTGGACGGCCATCAATGCAGAAGCAAAGAACAATTCACTGGGTGTACAAAAATCCAGGCTCGACCACTCAGCCATTGAAACACCAGATAACAAACTACGTGTACATAAAATGCAGCCCTCTTGAGAGCAATGTGTCAAAATGTAAGCTAAAGTTGGAAGTTAAATCTGCAATGAAGCAAAGGTGATATATCTGTAAACTTTGACGGCCCAGACGGAAATAGGAGAGGGGTCTAAAGGCCGAGGACACCCTGTATAATTCAAGTAATAGCGCCACAAAGTCAAACGGAAGAAAGGTGTTTCCTTGTGGCTCACTTTTAACGAAATGATGTTTCACAGATGTCTGAAGTCAAGATAAACGTTTTCGACTGGCGACGCTGGTGGCCCACATGTAACAAAATGAATAGCGGGAATTGTTTACAAATTCACGTTCAGCCAATCCTATGCGGCAAAATGTGAAAAATCACAATGTTCTTTGTGGTTTTCGACTGGCAGAATCAGAATGTCGCTATAAACCTTATCTTTCCTTCGAGCATGTGATATAGACATGACACACAAAAGTTTCCTAACTAAACAGTGTACTCCAATGTTCAAGAAGCATGAGGTACGTGCAGTCACGCACCCGCACATATGTATACACTGCACTTATATTCAGCAGGTCGACCAGGTCGCCAAAGGTTGATAATTGCGCCATGCATAATGTCGGGAGTTGAATGTACATGTACCCTGTGTGGAGGCTTGGCAGTGTTGAGCTCCCTCGTTACACATGTATATGTATTTCTTGTTTTGATGTTTAGAGGCTAACAGGTATTGGCTGAGATCGATCCGTGCCCGGAATTCTCGGTAGGCCTACTGATAGAGATACATGTATATGCCATATATACCTTACTCAGTTAATTGGAGCAGTCCATTTGACTTCACAAATGAGTGGTGAAATGGAACAGCCCAGATGTTACATGAAACAGTCTTCACAATCCTGAAAGTAACAAAGGAATAAAAAGCTTTACTGTAGACTGACCTTTCCAGACTCTAGACCTACTGATAATTTTACCACATCAAGCAGTGGGTCAGTACATGATATACATGTAGTTTCATTGACAAACCTAACTTACGTACGAATACGTAGCGGTTTGTTTCACATGTCAGTCCTTATATATGGCATTTTGTAATTTTTATTTTAAATCGTAAGCAAATGGGTTCTGCTGTGAGTTATACCAGTTAGGTCTAACTTTACAATCCCTTCTAAAATAAAGCCAGCTTGTTTTTGGTCGGAGTACCTTGATGAAGTTGGATTTTAAAAAAATACAAAAATGACACTGGGCTGACAACTTTGTCCTCGGCTGTTTGCCAAGACAGGAACCTCGACCGCGTCCCATGAAATATGCAAAACACAAGTAAGCAAAATATAGATCACCGACGTTTCCATGCTGCGAAGATAAAGGTTACTGTCCGTGGTCAAAGAAAAAATTATCTAAGAGGCATTGCGGTAAATTTTAAGGAACGTTTTGTAGGAAAACGTAAAAGACAGATTCGTCAACCTTTGTCAACATGTAAACCTCGATGCTAACTGTGTTTTATTCATAACGTGACTGACACGAGACAACGTACGATCACAACACGATATATAGGCCTACAGAGCCTACAACACACTTATGCAAAACTAGCGCTCCATATAATGAAGGGAATGGGACACGCCATTACTGTTCAAAGCGGCAAGTTTTTTCCTCTCATAATGACAGTTTTACATGACCGTGCGGGCCGAGGCTTGAACTGAGGTCGATCAAACGTCTGTTCTACGTGATTGAACCGTGATTGCGTTACACAATCGCGTTAAAACGTGGAGTTGAACTCCAACACTTACCGACAATTATTCGTGTCTTGTAAAAAGCCCTTTCTGATCGTGACGGTCAGTAGATGATCCCAGAATATGAACACCTGCACAGCCGACCTCGTTTGTGACTCGTACTGTGGCACGCTTACCACTTCTAAAATGCGTCCTATTGTGTTCGGCACAAAACCACAACGGTGCACTCAGTGCTTTGCGATGTCCCACGTCATTATATCGCCACGCACAGGCGCAGTACTTCCACCGCATACTTATGCGAGGTCTATTCGGCCCATATAGGCCGGGGTCGAGATATCCTTCCATAGACCACGTCGTGACCATGGTAACGCTGCATGCCTAATGAGGATTAGGTCAGAGCTCGCACACCCTGTTGCGTAATGTCAACGCGGGCGACCAAATTGCTGACTGTTGGAAATGGCCACTCCCGATGGAGTACGTGTATTAAATAACGCTGTTTACAAAGTACGTGTACTTGTAAATATACATGTACATGTACACTTCCTCAAGCCATGCTCGATCAAACCACCCTCGCCTTCAGCTGTACTTTGTGTGGATTTCGTTTCAGATTGTATTCCACGCGAGACTTCTGGAAGGGCAATTTTCCCGAACTTTTTATCTCGGACAATTCCTTTCAGACAAAATTCTGGCATTTATTGAACAATGTTTATGGAAGCTATTTCTTTGATGGAGTCGCAATTAATTCCACACTTCAATTTTCGTTACGGTGACAATTGTATGTTCAGTTTCAACGTCATATTTTTACACGGTTTGTGTAAACTCTCCACAACCTACTATTTGCTTCGATTCTAAACAAACTCGCTGAAATATTGACCGTGCCATATGGATAACATTCCCAATTTGTCTCTGGTGCCCCGCCCCCGGAAAAAGTTCTTGGCCGTCGTACTATATTTCCCTAAGAAAAACTTTGATAATTTCAGGCATGTGCGGGGGTATCACAGTTCAGGCTCACTGCAGTGTACCATATTTACGTACGGCCCTATACCCTTCAAACCCAGACCATTCCATGGCAAATTACGTTATAAATATGACCTGGGTTGAAGTACTTATATTTTATGACAAGTAACACACCCCTGTCTTGTCTGCGATGAAATAAATTAAATAGGGTTTTCAGCCCGGGCATAAAGAACATCTGTGCGTAGGCAAAATGAGCTCCCCTCAGTGGAGCTGGTTTGATAAGTGAGAAGAGTAGACTGAAGTAGCTTTAATTTCTTCCTGTTGTGAAATTTGACATTTACTGACAAGTTATTCACCTTGTTACGTACATGTTACTGTTTGCCTCCTCCTAAAATGTGTCCCCTTACATGTTTGTTTGACACTCGACCAGAATTAAGTGTTTGACATTACGAATATGATAATGGCAACGCCGTACGGAAATATATTCTAACGTTGCCAAGCAGCGGTAAGGCTAGCCAATCAGGCTAGGGCGCTGTTTCCGTAATCCAGTGTCATTTTTCAGGCACGTAAGGCGAAGTTATGTTTGCACGAAGTAACGGTAATATTTCATGTTTTGACCAACTTGTCAGTGTATTGTAACGACGCTGTATGTAATGACAACTTCAAAAGTGAAGCTTAACGTTGGAGCCTAGTACGTTTCTATCTATCACTTAAGTGGGAGTGCAAACAGGATGTGGAACTGATTACGTCCAATTCACTTTTCAAGTACACATTCTATAGCGTTTGAACGGGAACATTCATATGCAGTTTTCTTTAAAAAGTTTTAGGTTGTAAAAACGACTTACATCATTGAACGGATGTATCAATTAATTCCACTAATGTGGGGCTGTAAGAACTGTACGCCAGGATCCTCCCCCATACAATACAGTCCAAATTATTCCTCCTGTTTGTAGTAACTGTTACAGTTCAGATGTGTTTATGCATTTCACCTTTATCCTTAGTTGAAACACTTGTGCTGAACGGAGCTTTTGGATTATAATGGATTATAATCTAGAGTATAATGTAGCCGTGTAGTTAATACAACTGTGCCAAACTGGCTTAAGCTATGAATGTGTTTCTATGTTATAAGAGGGTTGAAAACACTGTCAGCATGCAGCGGTTTCGCTGACACCACTTCATTCAGAGAACGTTTTCATATTCCCTGCAATATTCGTATGGGTGATTACTAAAGTTTGCAGAAATATCACCTTAGTTGATGTTAGATTTTTATCTCAAAATATATAGTTGCCCCATCTAAAAAAGAATACTTTGTATTCCTCTTCAATGTATGAAACTCTTTTACACTCCTATTAGTGCATCAAGAAGTGCATTTTTTTTTCAAAAATTAATATTATCAATTCCTTCCTCGACAACCGAGGGAGCTGTCGCTGTGAAGTCGTCTAGGGAAGACACAGTTCCCTGCACAGGCTTTTCTGTTCAAAGGTGCACTTTGAAGGTATATATTTAAAACAAATTGATTGCAGCCAGCCTTTAAGTAGTGCTTGTTATTTGATGTATGGACAGCTACGTGAGATATTTTACTGAATTGTTCTGTTTCTCTCGCACTCACGGCTAGCTATCGGCCTGTAGTTCTACCAGCCACCGGTAGGTGGGCTGTGACAAAATAAGCAGATTCGAATAAGTTGCATTGACAATTGGATGTCCCTGTAGACCACTCCGGCTTACTCATGCTCCACATGGTCGTAGTACCACTTGTGGGCTATGCGGTATCAGTGACCGTTATATCGGCTCGATTGTTTGCCACAGTTGTGAATGGATGTCTATATAGAGTCTTTGGGTTTATAGTCCCATCGGCGGGATATAATTAAAGTAAGATGTTAGTAGATTTTTCTAGTAAGAGCTTTTGTTCCACGGGGATACGTATGATGAGCAGACCTTTTGTGCTATCCCTCCGTAACAACAGTGTCACAATGTGTTCTTAAATATAGTAAATTTATTATTCTTTGACTCACATATACCTTGCACTGTGTTTAAACCCCCCTCTTTAGCAATGAGGTTGACCCAGGGAGTATCTAAGTTTATCTTTCACATGGAAATCAGCATTAGGCAAATTAGGTTTTGCTTCAGTGATTTTGTTTAACACTGAGATGCCATGTGCATCCCCAAGGCACTGCCTTTCTAGCTTGCACTGTGAGCAGTCACCTCCTATGTGGAGTGTACTTTACATTGGTATTGTGTGTACCAGGGAGTGGCCCATGATTTAAGCCAGTATACCATAACTGTAAGTGTTTTCTTTTCTCTTTTAGTGGAAGAACATATTCCAAGATAAGGATTTTGGGATGAATTTTACAGATGTGGGGTTATTTTCTCTTCATACTGGTTACTTAAATTATTGGATGTTTCTTAAAGTTATAATTGAGAGAGTAGGTTTGATTCAGGGTAATTTTCATGCCAAGGAAATTATGGATTATCATATCCAGGTTAAACTTGACGGTGAATTTTGAGATTATTTTAGTGTTAACTAAAAGCTAGAATTTTTTAGAATACTGTCAGTGTCAGTATCCACAATATTTGATCTTTTTCTAAAGGGCTCCCCCCCCCGGGTACTACATGAGGCTGGGTTGTTTGTCCTTAGTGGACCACCATGCAAAGCTTAACATAATCCTGAGTGGATTTGGTGTGAGGTGGACGACGAGTCTACTCCTGAGTAGGGAGAGTCCGCCGTGTACAGTTGTACACAAAGCTGAGTCCTGTGTGGACTGGTGAGTTGGAGCCCGCTGCCTACAAGTACCTACCAGCCGTTTACCTACCTCAGGCGTGTCAGGCCGACAGTAGCCGGGGAGACCAGAGAGACTACTTACCGGGGAATCTGCTGCGGAGCCAGGCCGTATCTTCCCTACAGCAGTGGCCGTGGGAAAAACCGCCAAGTCCCTGTTGAACTCGGACGCTTGTCTGCTGCTGAGCATATTCCTATGTAGTGGTGGGCTAATCCCTGAAACCTGGTACCGGTACCGTAGTCTTACAATATCTTGGCCCCTTTAGACAGCAGTTGTATATATATAGATATATTTTTATTTATTTATTCTCTTGTTTATCTTACTTTTGGGATAATAAATTTACGGAATAATTGGCCTGTTTGGAATAAGATAGATTTGGTACTTAATTAAATTAAGAGTTTATTTTCTGAACGCAATTTTCGCCCTCCTGAGTTTTTCCTTACTAAGTCCACACGTCTCTCAACCTTTACCGCTGCAGTCCTTCATGGGAAAGACGGACCCATGTTGTGACAAACAGCAGTTATCGGAAAGACGGTTAGCGATGCCCAATTGCCAATTTGGTTCGAAGTGGTTATTATTTGTTCTTTTTGTTTTCTAGATGATTAGTATCCTCGGGTTTCCACCGAGAGGTTAACGTATAAAGCATGAAAACAACTGACATGAATATCAGCCCCGGCCGATATGCAGCCAAGTGCTACCTGACTGTGACGCAAACAGGTATGCAATTATGAGTGATGTTAGTTTTAAAAATAACTATTTTCTATCAGCTTTATCTTATAAAGTGACTCAGATTTCATTTTGTTTGGGTTCTAAATTCGTTTGACCTTTGCTTTTGTGGTTACAGTTCCCTCTAATCTTGGTCACCAATTCGTATTTAGCCAATATCAAAAGGTTGGAGTCAAAAGTTATTTTTGGCTGTAAGGACAAAAAGAAACTCTTATCCACTTCTTGTACTTGTCATCGTGTTATTCCTGTCATATTTTACAGATAGGACTATTGTTTGGTATTGCAGACTGATAAGTTTAAGTCTCGGTTTTTTCATTTTCCATTTCATATTTATAGAATGAAAATAAACTATCGGTGTCCTTCAGTGGGAACTTTAAAGCAAGGATCTCAAGAAATGTGTTATACGTGTGAAAAATATGTGTAGGTTGTTTTAAACCACACTCTTCAGAAATTCTGTTAAAATGGGCTCTATTCATTGTCAAAAGCACCCTATTTGGAACATCTTGAAATCTGTCTTTTTCAATGTTGTGCATTCACACAGGTTATCTTGCACAAAATTTAATGATGAGACACAGCTAGATTTTCTGATGACGTGCATTAAAATCTTTCATTTTGTCATCAAAGCATTATCCAGTGATATTGCCAATCACGTCGTGTTGGTAACTTAAACAAACACGTCCCGTCTCTTTAGAAATTGAGAGATGGACAGATGGTTTGTGTTTACTTGCTTATTATATGGGCTCCACTTTTTCAGAAATGGTAGAATTCAGTCTTCTTCTTTTACTCTTTTTTTTATCTGGACAAAAATTTTCAGGGCTATTTTTTTCAACATGGTACAACGCATAAACTGGAAGGTTGGTATCGAAATCAAACCAGATTCCAGGGTGTACCTGCAAGTTTTACGTCATGATGACGTTATCAGGTCTCAAACTACAAGCAATTAAAATTTGATATTTTTATCTTTACAAATCCATGTAAAATCAAACTGAGATGCCTTATCCTGATTTTTGAGGCACGTAACAGTGTAAAGCCTAGTTTTTGTCGTTCACGTAAAATCACCTGACGCTTCTATCGGAAAAGAGAACTGGTAAAAACCTATGAACATTGTTTTCAGCAGTGTTAGTCTCTACATATTGCGCAGAACTTGAACCAATGACGCCAAATGCTCAAGCGCCCCCTAGCGCCCCCTAAATTAAACCCCTTGGTCGGGTCTACAAAGACGATGTACAATGGCTGCTTTTGCTCCTTGCGTTTTTCCCGCAGCTGTATTAAGGCAAAAATTATATGGTAGACCTCTGCACTCTGAAACCACACTGCGAATCGGGGTAGACCCGCTCAGCAAGTTGTTGCAGTCTCTTCAGAGCTACCCGGGCGAGCGCTTTCCCCACAATGCTCAGCAGCGGAATCCATCTGTAGTTGTTGCAGTCTCTGCGACCCTCCTTGCTCTTGAAGAGGGTGACGATGTTTCGTTGCACATTTTGTGGGGTATTGATCCTTTCTCCCAGCACTAACAGAGGAGCTCGTGGAGGTGATGCAGGAGAGTGGACTTCGAGCACCGAAGCATTTCTGCTGGAATGCTTTCTCTTCCTGGGGCCTTGCCGTGTGCAAAGGAGTAGACGGCCTTGCTCAGCTCTTCCTCTGTTGGTGGAGCATCAAGCTGCTCCATGACTGGCAGGCTGGGAATGCTGCTGAGGGCTGACTATGTTGTCTCTCGACCTTGGCGGGTCGGCGCCTTATTGACCGGGAGCTGCTCGGCTTGATGCGGGCGGTAGGTGACCACTGGGACACGATGATCCCTCACACAGACGGAGGCAACCCGTAGCATCGTACCTTTCTTCTGCCTCTCGTGTTGTTTGCTCCCAGCAGTGAATCGAAGTGACCTCTCCAGGCGCAGGACTGGGCAAGGTGTATGGAGACCGGCTGCCCAGAGTCCGCCTCTCCTACTCGCCGGTGTGATCTAGAGGAGTGCAGAGTAGTACATCTGGCACAAGGTTGGCCGCAGGAGATGCCGGAAGGAAGTCGGTGTCGGTGTCCTGCCGCCTTGCAATTGGGGGCTCCACTCCAGATTTTTCCTTACGGTTGACTCCCGAAGCCTTTCCCAGTGGCCAGATTAGTGCACCCCGTCTGTATTGAGAAAACCACGCCATTTTTCGTGGTATTCTCGAGTCTCTCGACCAATCAGAACGCTGGATTCTGCTGATTGACCACCTGATTTGCATAATTTGAGGAGCCGGCCGGTACCATGTCTAGTAGGGGTTTTCAATAAGTGAGGAATGTACTTATGATCGTTCCTTTGAATTCTTTTTTTTTTTGCTGAATAGGCCTACGTATTATATTTTCAACTTTCAACAGCACAAGACAGTACAGTCTTGTATTGTTGGCATAAAGTTGAAAATATAATACGTAGGCCTGTACAGCAAAATAAAAGAATTCAAAAGAGCAATTAATTAATCAGAAGTACATTCCTCACTTATTGAAAACCCCTACTAGACATGGTACCGGCCGGCTCCTCAAATTATGCAAATCAGGCGGTCAATCAGCAAAAACCAGCCTTCTGATTGGTCGAGAGATTCGAGAAAACCAAGAAAAAGGGCGTGGTTTTCTCTATACAGACGGGTTGCACTACCGGCCAGGTATCCCGCAAGGCAGCTGAGGTTTGGAATCAGGGTTTTCCTTCCCCTTGGTGAGCTGCCTTCCAAGGCTGACGAACCCCACCTCTCTGAAGCAACTTGTTTATAAGCGCCAGATACTCGCCTTCGCCCCCTTCTCCTGCCGGTAGAAGTGGTTCCGCTGGGCTTAGATGCTAAGCCACACGAGCAGACTGGGAGTTGGTTGTCAGAAGCTGTTTGAGACGCATGCTATCAACGAACATTTTATAGATACTTGGAGCTTATCTCTACTGTCACCCCGGCAAACCTTGGAACCTTTTTACTGTTTAGCACTCATTTTAAGCCAAGTGCTCTCCGTTAAAAAATTTCATGCCTTTGGTTGGTATGTGTTCAGTCTCCAATGCATAAATATCTTGTATATTCAGTTTGTGATCTTCAATCTGAGATTTCTTTTTTTTTTATTACTGAACATTTATAGGACAAAGTTTACTTGCACAACAAAAGGTTATCATCGGTATTCGACTATCAAAATTAGTTGGCAATATCGAGAATGGCGCCACTCACCAGTCACATGGCTGTAATTCGTATTAGTACACTCTCGTGCTAGGAAGTTACTTGAAAATGTCAAGCAAGCCTGTCCCTGTAAGCAGTTCTAGGGTCAATGGCCTGGGCTGTTACAGGTATTTGGTTTCCTGTCATGCCACTCAATAAGACACGCTCACATTACAAGGGGTATCAAGTTGTTTCCGAATATTTCATCCACACAAATTCTTTTATTATTTTTCGTTTCGTCGTTTTCGTTTTGTGTTCTTTTGTTGGGGATAATGTGCTTTTTTGAGTAGTGTGGGGAACTGCTTACCGTTTCGAAATAAATGCAAGTCCCTGGTACACAGTGAGCCCCTAAAAAGAAAAGAAACCCAAATAACAAAGAGGTAGAGAAAGAAAAAGCAAACGTGAAATACATTCGAATTGCTAATTATAAGTGGGTTTTAGTGTCAGTTAACGACGGGTCACCCATTGAGATTCGGATCTGTGTGAAACAAACAGGCCCCCGGTGATAAGGGCCTCTCCAGATACGAAGAGATCTGTTTTTGTCCACAATAACGCACACGCTAGGACAATCGCTGTAACAGAATAACCTATTTCCTTGAGTGACTCGGACACTCCATGCAACATCGAGAAATGTGCATTATTTAGAAAGCGTGTGCTCTCAACCTTCATTAGACCGACCGCGCAAAGCAAGCCATTTTTCCAGGAGGGGGCTAGACCCTTCGCACGTGATATTACCTTTTAAACTTTCGCTACTGCTATTTCATGTTTACTTGGGGGAGGGTGGCATCGCTGGCGCAGAGCACGAAAACTTGTGAAATTCGCTTCAGATACATTTGTACGGCTCTGCTGAAATCATAACTTGCAGAAATGTTATGTGAATCGTGCAACTCTTTAAATATTCCAAGCTGTGTATTTAAACGTCTCGCGCATAATAAAAAGAAATGATTATTTCTAGCCATTACATCAATTTCTCATCTTTACTACGTGGAAAAGAAAATCGTAGCGTAGAACTTGGCTTTTGAACATAAATTTCTTGATTGTACGACACCTTTGTGTCATATGAATAGATTTGCAGCCATGGATACTCCCATCTTCATGAAATGTTTGTTTCGTTTTAATTAAGAGCGACTGCTGTGTTCCACATTCTACTATACCGCAGTTCGTACAAAATTTTTCCTATTTATTTGCCTGATATCTTTCCCCTAAAATTGACTTTTAAAATACGTTTTCCCGATCGTTCACTTTATTATTTTGCTGTATTTTTATTTGTGTTCTGTACAAAAGCCTGCTTTGTGTTTGCATAGGCGACCTGCCATCGATGTTTCCTTTCAAGCGGTCTTTTGTGCACAGATGCCAGTGGCTGGGCAAAGCCCTTTGTATCATCGAATGGACATCGCCTCAAAGGCAATACCATTCTATACCCTTTGTTAACTTTGTGGACTATTGATTTGAACTAAACTCTTATCAACGTGAATTTATTGTAAGAGGAAGGCCTCACGGTCCACAGCCTCAGGGACAATTTTTCCATGGCCAAACTAATTTATTGAAGACTGATCTGTATGTTGCTATGCGTTCTTAGGGCTTGCAAAGAAAAATAATGCTTGGATGAGACTCGACCGGCCATGGAGAAAGGACAAAAAGGAGTTTGAACTGCCTGGGCTGCAATATCTGGCCAACTACCGCTTTCCGGAATGCCTGGTATGTCCATAGCCAAAGCGCAGCGAGCGCTTGCTACACACCATCTGTTTCCCAACTACGTAATCCCTCTGTAGCCTATGATCGCCGCCGCAATTTTTGTCGGTAATCTGCATCCTTAAAACTTTGTGTACTGAGGTATAGGAAATTGAATATTCATATCTTTGTTGGTACCTGGTGTGATCTCATGACAACATCAAATTTAATGCTTGCGCAGTTGCTTGCATTAGCCGTGTGCCGTAAATCTATATGTGCAGTCATTGCCCTTAATGAGCTCTTTTTTCTGGAGTTATTTGGGGAATAAATAGCCCGGATGTTTACAAGATTTTGTGTTTTGTTTGAATCGTTTTTATTATGGCATTAGCATAAAAGCGTATTTTATGAGATTTCACGATCACTCCCTGTGATGAAATATCGCATTTTGTTCCTAATGATCTAAGCTTTCCAGTAGTAGTGAACAATTTGTTGGCCAGTCTTAGCCAAATTCGTACCAAGTCTTTGAACACTGATGTATTGGACGAAGGAGAATGAAATTACAAATTTTGCATGGATAATGGAAATGTATTTTTGGAATTGAAATTGCAAACATTTTACAAATGGTACAAGCACCTTCCAGGGAAGGAAGCAATATTTTTCAAAAGCTGGTTATCTCACTGAAGACCTTCTGCTTTTTCTTTAGCTTGTCGGGGTCAGCTTATCATTCAAAGATCCGTCTCCCCGATGAACAATTCTACCAGTTTACCTTTTTCTTGCTTGTGCACGACTTTCTACATCGTATACGTTATCATTTTCCAGATCCTGGACTTTGGATCCGGCTGACCTTTTGTAAGTGTTGGTTTCTGCAACGGTTGTGTAGCAGCTAATTCATACAGAAAAAAAAAACAGAAAGGGGGGGGGGAGAAAAAAAATTAAATGTGACACTCACGTGTACCCCCTGTGACATCATGCATGTATGTGTATTAAAGCAGTATTAATACTAGTTAGTAATTCAAATAGACGTCCTTAGTAAATAAAAGAAATGAAGGATCAAATTTTTACAATGCGAAAATTTATAGATCTAAATCTGAAAATCCATCCGATTGGATGTATGAAACTGTTTTAAATTAATACAATTCATAATGACCAAGAGAAAATAATAAACATGTATGGCTTTTAGTGAATTGGGGCTTGGGTTGAAGGCCCAAGAGGTCATTTTAAGATTTGCAGTTGACTAAGACTTGAACCAATAAAGGAGGGAAACCTAGTTTGAGGCAGGTGGCCTGACAAGGCTACTTACGGAGGCGTGTGGTCTAGAGGGGTTAATAAATATAGAAATCACTACAGACTAAGATAAAAAAAGGTAGTTTCTCTATCTTAAATATGTATATGCCGTTTATATGGAACCATGGAACCCGGAAATTAACGCGCAACTTCAGCGATTGTCCAATGGGAGCCTACAAATAGTGGCACGTCCGCCTTTGTGATGAAGTCACTTACGAACTGGATATTCCTACGGGCAGCTTCAACCACGTGGAAACGCATTTGCGAACGCTGCATGCTTGACTAGTTTATCTTAAATAGGTAAATTACCATCACAACACCATGCACTGATTACCATGACAATACATTATAGGTCCAGCACGATTGTGACATCACTCAAAAAAAATCTATAGAGGTTGTGCGTTGCTGGCGTTTCCGTGGTGTCTCAGGGGCTGTCTTTGTCATTTCAATTTAGTAACAATGAATGTACAAAAGGTTTACTACTTGAGCCTATCCCAGTCATACAAAGCTCTTGCCTGTGAGGACGCATTAACGCAATAACCTCTGTATGAGTTCAAAGTTACATGTGTAAGGGCAATCCTTTCTTTAACCGCAGTTAAATGTAAGCCCTAGCTTGGTGGAAGGTTTGCCTTGCGCATCATTGAAATATAAAATTCATTAATGATTTTTCGGTACACAGTTTCATGGGGGGGGGGTAAAAATTCATCATAATCGAAAACGTTACAGTGAGTGTCCCTTTGTGCCTGCCTGTTAGTAATTGCATTATAAATGACGGTACCAGGTAATTACCAGAGGTTCCAGAATGGGGAAAAATATGGCTAAAGCCGAATGGCAATCGACAATCTAGAACACATTGAGGAGTAGTATTCTCAAAATTCATTTAGTATCCAAAATGATTCATCGGTGAAGCCTGTCTAATATTTGACGTAATGACTGTCTTTCTTCTGTCGCGAATATGTAATGAACTGCTGTTAATAATAATTTAGGACCCGTGGGGCATGAAAGGAAACAAACAAACACAGTGAGCAGAAAGGGAAACGATTATTAACTGCCGTTGAAACCAGAATTGTGTAAATACCGAGTTTGAACTGACAAAGGAAGACTGTAGATCGTTACATACCCGGTCTTGTACAGATCCATTTGTAAAAGCGCAGGCCTTATATCATTATGCCAATCTTGAATAGTAAATGAGTAATACTCATATATATTAAATATATTATTTTGGCACTTTTATTTTGATGATATTTCACAACACTAAATTTTTTCGAACAAAATTAGACGTAGCTTTATGGACACTTGTGCACCTCGTTCAAATAGCCTCCTGCAGTAATTTAGAATAAATGCAAATGTAATTGTCGACATGAAAAGAAGATTTTTGGTGGTTTAAAGGCGATATATCAATGAAATGCTCAAAGTGAAATATGTATATATCTTTAAAATAAACTAGGAAAAAATATTTCATTAAAAACGAACTTGGAAAAATGTGTCTCGTAAAAGCGATATTTCATAAAATAGAATGTCAATGTCATTGAATATCAATCTCATAAGAACAAACTGTTATAAACGCACTTTGCAAAATAAGTTATCTTGTACAAAGTTGGAAATATATATCTGGTAAAAATAGACTTTAAAAATGTCACTTTTTGAAAATATATATTTACTTGATTCCACTACGGGGCTTTCGGACCCCCAAAACAACTTGAAAGTCAAAAACTAACAAAATGTAGCCTTTGATCTCTTTGTATTCAGTGAACTCCGGTGACTCTACTCTCAGTGAGTCTACGTCAATTTAATGGTGCCTCTTGGCGACGAGGATTGGTTAAGTCTTAATATTCCGACTGTGGCTGGAATTAACACATGTACCTATGGAAGCCATTAGTTAGATCGGCTACAGCCACTACCTATAGACGTGTGTGAAATGCCGTAGCCTTGATTCAGAAATACCCTTTCTTGTAGTTTGTGTCATGGATGCGTTCGTGGTCATGGTTGCGATATCAGTGCGGTACAAAGCTCAAGCAAATTAGTCAGTTGTTCTCACTTCGCGTACACGGTACAGTAAGCCAGCAATTACTAATGGTTTTGCTGGGCTGCTACATCGGCGTTTTTGTGTTTATTCTTCTGCAATAAATGGAACCTGGGGACAAGCTGACTTCGCAATCGACTACGATGGAATTCGTCTCGTCATCGGAAGTCTGTAAAACGCATTCACATCCTTGTCGCATTATTTATTTGGGGTAAGAGTGAGTCGTGGTGGTCATGATAAGGAATTGGAGTCGTAAAGTGGCACAGATCTGTATGAATAACATTTACAGGATGTCTCAAGAAACGAAACCAGGACTTGGGGATTACTCAGTTATTAATTTTTCCAAGAGTGAGCTCTATTTGAAAGGTCAATAATTAAACTTGGGTCGTCTGCTATCAGTGGCGTAATTCTGTGTTGGAAATTGGAGGGATAATGAGGAAAGGTGGGGGAATGGGCTGGCCAGGGAAATTTTTAAAAAACGGGGGGGGGGCGACACCATATAAACTTTATAGGGGCCGATGTTCATAATAAAGATATGCATCTGTAATGTGTATCGAATTCATGAAGAATCTTTTTACCTCAGAATTGTATATTTATGGCTTTTTAAACATTAGTCTCCTTTTTCAGTGATATTGCAAGCATTTTAGTCGTTGGAAAGTCCTGACAAAAATCATCATACTCAGCTTAATTGTTTTTGCTCCGATCAGCTTAACCCGGGGTCAAACACTAAAGGTGACTGCACATATCGATAGTGCAGGTCTCAGTCTAGGATTACATGTAGTATCGCCAAAACTGGCCTAATAAAGATAATTCCGAAACTGGGGTCTCCGGATCGATCCCTTGGGAATTTGCAGGGTGACCACCCTGTCCTTTTTAAAGGCATTCTACGCCCTTACTAATGGTCCGACACTGGTTCATTAACTTTAATAATGTGTGTTATTCGATTGGAGAGACCTGCTTGACAGATGTCCCTGAATGTAGCAAAGGGGAAATAATGGAACACAGTTATCTTATCATGTAAATGTTTGCATATGATTTCATGCAATTGCAGCAGACGAATGGGCAAAGTCAACTTTCTGTCCTAGCTTCAGCGTAGACAAAGCTTATTGTGCTCCGCGATGGAAAAGTGTTTATATGCGAAGACAACGTGAAAGAGACATGTTTTTACCAAATTCGTTACAAAAACAAGCATTGAGGAGTATTCAAGGATATCGCGCTTTTAGCGCCGTGTCCAACCAAACCCTTACAGTTCATACACGGTTCGTGCGGTGAAGTACATTCTCCACTTAAACTCTGGCCTTGACTGCCAGTAAGCTTTTTAATGAACGGTGTTTCAGGGATTTTGTTTGAACGAAGCAAACTTACCTTCGGAAGATCAGTTATAGATTTGCCAAAATATTTCTGACACGTCGCACGTGTTTCAAAGAATTCGCGAGATATTCTGCAGATCAGGACCCAAATATAAATGTGTTTGTCATTCCCAAGTTTCCCATAAAGGTTTCTTTTACAATTTTCTCTTTAGAACTGCTTTTTTCTTGTACCAAATGTTATCGTGTGATGTATATCCCACTGCATCATGTATGCAAAACAAAATCTAAGTGAATGACACAGAAACATATAGGCCTACATAATCCACAATCCTACGAGCTTCGAAAGTGAGTAGACGTTTTTCAGCATGCATTAGTCATCATCAATGGTGATATCAATCCCACCCGTTTCGTGTTTGTGAGAAGTAGGTCGATGGATTACAAACAGATTACAAAGTCAAACATTTGCTCTGCCCATATCATCCTGCTGTGGCAAAACGTAATGAGGAGATTCTTCAATGTGCCTTTGAAAACTTAGGTGCTATAATTCAGTGCAACTCTTAGGTGGGGTTGCAATGCACCCCCCCTCCCCGAACCGATCGCCAGTGGTACGTTTTGCAATTCCTGGCATACCCCAAATAGGAAAGAAACTCAAATTAGGGATGCTCTCTCATGAGGCTGCCTTTCAAAATCTTGTTTAAATTGAAGTGTCTGATTTCCTTGCACTAGGGTTGGAGGTTGACAAATAGTTGGCTATAATATAACAAAACCTCAGTGGATTGTAGTAAACCAAACTTGACCTTTTAAATGTTTATGAATACTACAATAATTAAGTTTTTGTTGACAGAGGTCTTGAAAAGTTATGGTGCGCTAATGTAGGAGATTGATATATATGAACACATTTTAACGACTCTGTTCCCCATAGTTGGTTTCCATGCCGACAAAGGATATTTCCTGAAGTAGGCATTCAAGAACATCCAATATGTCAAATTTGATTAAGATCCATTGAAGGTTGATCATGTGATGGTCAATTGATTACCCCCCCCCACCCTGGTGTTGAAAATGCATGTATTTTAATGGGATTGGGTACAGTGGATTCCTAAGACAGTGCTTACCTGCAAGTTTTTTTTGCTATCATGATTTTCCTGCGGGTGCACTGAACTCTATCCCAGCTAGCAGACTTTAGACTTTTCTTTTCGACAATATTGAACATTAATTTTGATTTGGCTTGTTTTTCAAATGTCAGTCTTGGTTGTTGTTTACAGTGCAAACTTGGCCATTCAGCGCTTCATTTTTTAGCTTCTTTACAGTTTTGAACATGTTTAGAGGCCACACGAGGCATCAGTGCATATCAGCCGATCAGCAAAATCAATCAACATTCTCTTGCCCACAGGGCACACCTGTCAGGAGCAGTTTCTTCTGCTGGTGTTCAGTTTCCCAAACACGTTATTTCTGAAATGATGAGGTGCTATTATGTTGAGAACGAAATGCATATTCCTCGACTATAAAAATGTGAACATCCTTTCATCGTTCAGGCCGACGCTTCAAAGTAAATGACCCTTTTCTTTTCTGAAATAACATCGTCATATGAAATGACTCCGCCTAAAATGGCTCATTACACTAAATAATTCAATAATACATGAACCATTTCTACCCGACAGAGCCCTCAACAAGCTCAACGAGTAAAGGAGTTCTGAAACCACCAAGAACACTACATTGGCATTATGGAAAGTTTTCAGTGTAGTCAGACAATGAGACCCATTCTTCTGTAACGTTATACTCTACGCAAATGTATAAAAATTACTTGACATCCCTTTTTAATTGAATGCATCGAAAAGTACAATTTTAAAACATAAAATTTGCCCATGCACTGGACGCTGTCGCTGTCATTTAGGGAAGAAAGGCTTCAGTGCATAGGGATTTCTGTTGAAATTGTGAACCCAAAATTAACTCAATGAAAAAAATTCTTCCAAGGGCTGCTTTGTACTTAAAATGTACTTAAACAGCAATGAATCACCCAAGAAAAAAAGATTGACGCCAGCAAAAACTAAAAAAGAAAAAAAATCAGCGGTTTCACTTCCTGGGATGACATCACAGTAATGCTTATGAATATGGAAATATCATTAGCATAAAAAGTAAAAAACCCAGCAAATCCTCTTTAAACTGGTGAAACAAAAATGTAAAATGAGGCTACCTGAGAGGTAAAGGTGAATATTGAAGGTTTCTATTTTTTTAAACATTGCATTGCAGCTACCCTTTAAATGCCCCGGCTCCTACTGAACCTTCAAACAGTACACCTTGTTGAACACCACGGAGCATTAAAAGCACTCAATGAGCGCGATGCCGGGTAAGTTATATTGCGTCGAACTTAAAACTCGCTGGTTAATATTTGTCTGTAGCTGGCCGGACCTGAGTGGTCCTAACATGTAAAATCACTCTATTGCAAACGTCTTGCATGACTATCCTCAGTTTAAGATCATTACATGCTACATGTCGAAATCAAGGTGTTATTAGGTGATCGGGAATTTTACATAAACCTTGATGTCGAATCATGCATTCTTTTGCGACGTCACTAAGCCGACAATTAAAAAGAATGTTTTCATGTATAACATGTAATTTGAATATTAACACGTTCACATTTTGAGACCTGGTCGACCATTTCTTGGGCAGCATTTCTGACTACAATGGACAGTCAGTTCATTTCCAGGGTAACTAGAATACAACCAAATGTTGGAAAGAGTAGAGTGATACGCTAAGAACTACGCAAGGACTGCTGACATCATAACACTAAAAGGCGCCATCTTTTCGTATATTAATTAAAGAAAGATGTTTTGCTTTTTTGTGACCTTAGCCGGATTCGTTATTTATTTTTGTTTTGTTGCTGTTAAGCTTTCAAGAAAGAGGATGGAAACCTCTTGTTAGACATAAAAAGAAATTATTTTGAGAAATTTCAAAACAATGACGCCATCGTCCCAGCAGTTGTTTGGGGGTCAAATTTCGAAATATTTCAGTTTCTCTCTTAATTCGACTGCGTCCTTTAATTTACATGTACATTAGAGATGTAATTTCTTGCACAAATGATGTGACAAAGTTGATTTTCCCATGACAATGCAACAAAATTCTGCGATTGTCATCAAACTGCAAATCGATAGAGCCCCATCAATTTGTGTTTGCAATGAAATCAAACACGTCTTGTTTTCATTTCGTCAATCACGGCGCCGTTATTAAAACGTATTCATTAACAGGAGGCATGAAACAGCCGTGTGTACAATTAAAAAGGAAAATGCTTCTCGCCAAGAAGGACCACGAAAAGTTGCAACATTAAAGTGGGACCATGAGGTATCAGACCAAAATGCCCAAGCATGAGTAACGGTTGGGTTTTAAGTGAAACGGTAATACAGGGGATGACTACCAGATTTTGCGGAATGTGCATACCGTATTCCCATCCTCACGTAGGGAGGGTGGAGGGGGGAACTCGGGCCAATAAAAAATGATTTTCGCTTTATTTTTCTATATGTGAAGCAAATTGAAAACTTTTCAAGTACTTGGTTCCTCTCATTAGTTTTCTATCGCATATTTCTCTTTGCTGTTACTTCTCATGTATTTCGAAAAAGGAAATGAATTTTGCTCCTCACACCTTGTCACGTAGGCAGTTTTCAAATTACCACGGCAGCTACGTAGACCAAATACTCATAGCGAATGGTTACACGTACACGTGTAGCTCAATTAACAAATTCTTGAGGTGAAATCTCCGCATATGTCGTGAATTTCGCGCAAATGAAGGTGCCATTATTTATGCTTTCCTGTCAATCGTCCGTCCAATCACAGGTATTTCAACTGGCAGCGTCAGCAAGATGTTGCCACTGACAAATATAAACGAGACATGGGGTTGATAGACTTCAGGTGCGTCGTCACAGTATAAAGGCAGATGCTGTGGTGATGCGGCAAAACGACCGAAACCGATGTTCAACGCGGACAGGTTGTGTAGTTGTGGTAAACTTGGCAGCTGCTATCAGTTGTGAAGATGGATGCATTTGTTAATGGCTCGCACATGATTATGAACAATTCCAACTTGAACGTCTGCAGCGAGGAAACGCCCGTCTTCTGTCTCTCCAGAACGGTATCTGTATCTATCGTACTTGGTATCATCGCCGTAGTGACAGTGATTGGTAACATTTTTGTCATTGTTGCTTACACCAAAGACAAACGCATCAGCTCTACTGTTGCCAATACATTTATACTGAGTTTGTCCATATCCGATTTGATAGTCGGGGCCGTTTCAATCCCCTTGAATTCCATATGGGTCGTCCTGGGCGACTGGCCCTTCGGGAAGATCCCGTGTCAGATATGGCTAGTTCTGGACTACACCTCAACTAATGTTGCTGTAATCACGATCCTTTTCATTAGCCTTGATCGGTACTGGTTGCTGACCAAGAAACTCGCTTATGGTACTTTCCAGACCCACAAACGCGCTGCTGTCATGATAATTGCTTCATGGATTACCACTACGCTGTTTTACACTTTGATAACTTTCTTGTGGGGTCCATTGACGGGCGTATATAAAGTAGACTATGACAAGGATTGCGAACTGGAACCTTATGACAATCTGTCCTTTCTGGGATTTACCATGGCTGCCGAGTTCTTCATTCCACTTCTGATCATAACTTACTTCAACGCACAAGTGTACATCAATATCAAGCGCAGATCAAAGGGTGTATTTCAGAAGTCCAGGCGTTCTCAGGAGATTTCGACCAAAGACCCGAGCACTAGTGTTGGTAGTCACTACCAGAGGAAGCCTCCAGAGCAGCGTCTAGACGAACAACGACTGAGCGTTGTGCGTCGGCATCAGCTACCTGAGAAACTGCATTCACCAAGACTGGAAGAGGAAGAGGGTCACAGCAACTCGGCTTTCGATGGGCATTTGGAAGGCATAACAATCCGTCTTCACTCAGACCAGAGCCAACTGCCTGCTGAGAATAGAGAAGCCAACAGTGACGAGCGTCACACCAGAGCCACGATCAAGGAAACTCCAAATTGCGAGACAGCGAAGCAGAGTAGCGGGGTCGACCAAGACCACAGGTTCAAGCGCAGAGAGTTCAAGCGGCACAGGAAGGCAGCGGTGACACTGTCGGTTCTGGTGGGCGTCTTCATAGTGTCGTGGTTGCCTTTCTATATTGCGTCACTTCTTGCCCCCTTTTGCGAGGACTGTGTCTCTGATCTTGCTTGGGAAGTGGTGAACTATCTGCTGTGGTGTAATTCGACGGTCAACCCGTTTCTCTACGCGCTCCTCGTGGTACGTTTTCGGCAGAATTTTCTGCGCTATTTGGGATTGCGATCATGCACGAAATGATCATGGGTAAGCAGGCCCTTGTTCTGATGAAAATAAATCACAAAAATTATGTATTACTGTTACGTTCACACGTGGGGTGGTGATACCTACAGTGGTGGGGTACGCCTACGTTTTAACTTAGGGATTGATCTCTTCGGTGATTAAGATACTCCAAATAAAGATCCAAAAATTGGCACAAGGAGTTATTCTCACTGTATATTAGAGTTAATTTATTTCTATTTGAAATCAAGTTGAGGAATTTAGGACAATTGTGGACACTAATAAATGGAGTTTGACAATGATAAAATAATTGATATGGATTGATTGACCAGTAATGGAGAAAGAAGCTTATGCTGTGATAATTGCAAGAGGAAAATGTTGAATCATAAGATATGACAGAGCCAATTGGCAAAGGGATGGGACTAAAAGATAAAAAGACAAAAGGCAAAGGACACTGTGCAACCTGCTTTCTCTACAGAGTTCAGCTGTGTAAAGACCGTACAAGGACATGTAATAGTCGTTGAGTATAATATGAAACAGTCTTTACGCTTCGTGTATGGCTGTGTACAAGTCACATGGCCTAACTTTCCACAAAACTTTCACAACAACGCGACAAACAAAATCAGTCCAAATGATGAATTTTTGACCTGACTTAAAGCCCACACTTGACCCACACGTACTACGAGACAAATCTGTCAATGTGAACAGGCCAGAACCGTGGATAACGATAAATGAACGATAAAAGTTGCAAAAGTTTAAGACAAGAGTGAACTTACGTCTCGACAGAATAAACTCCTGCTAGAGAGAGGCAGATTGTCGTACACCGCCGCGAAGTACGTCGCGTAAGCGTACAAGAATACGTTCATGTCTGGTACAAACTTAGGACTAAAACCTGTTGTTGTAGACTGATATTGATACGATTAATTTATAATTATAGCCATGAACAACCACTGGGGCGACTCTACACAGAAAATACAACAATTTAAATACAATGTTGGGACTATGTCAAATGAGTAAGAACACTCAGGGTTTGTGAGAAAGTGCGTGTTGTGGAAACCTGACAGAACCCTGGACTTGACAAAGTCTGAGCACCACATTACAAAGCCATTTCGAATTTATCATCTCATTGAAACCTTGAGTTTCTAAATGTATTTGAACGAAGTTTATTTTGCAAACAAGGGACAAAACGATGGATATGCGCTTGAACCCAGGTGATCTGACCTACATCTATTAGGTGCCAAAAAGGGGAGCATCGAGGCTACACTGTTGGCAAAGATCACATCATAGACCTAGGAACAGTGTTCCCAGGCCTATGATCAGATTGAGTCACACGGACAAGGTAGTAGGCAGCTATGACAACAAGTGAGACGGAACCAAAGTCCCGCTACCCATGTTTGGATCGGCCCGATAACGACAAATGCACATGCATAGGTCATGACCACATTTATTTCATGTCAGATAAAAAAAAAAATGTGTAGGGTTATTGTAGGACAATAAACGATCCCTGCCCTCGAGTTTACAATGCACGACGTTCGGTTGCTAACGAGACGCATGCCTAAAGTGCAGTGGTAACCGATCTCGGGGGAACTGAGTGGTCACGTGGTTCTTTAATGTAAACGAGCAGTCCCTATTAATCACTTGGTTGAATGTCTCACGGTCACCAGACGGTCGGTATAAAAATGTGATAGAGCATACGGTCGTGACAGAGATGGTGTGTTAAGTAAAAAAAACAAATTGAACTGGCCACTGGAACTTTGATAAATTTGTGTGTAAAAAGCTTATTTAGGTGGTTATACATTTTGAAGCCAAACCGGTACTTCAATTCGATGTATTTTAATTATCAGATTAGCTATTAGGGTTGCGTCTGTCAGTCCTAAGTAGAAAATGGGCCAAATTTGTGGTATTCAAGTGAACGAGACACCTTTGTACGTTCGTCATGCTAAGATGTACGGGTCGACTGCCGACTCACCGGACCTGCAACCTCACCTAACCTCACACAGTTTATCAAAGAATTATGCTATTTAACGAAACACAATTCCTATGGGAAAAGCAATTCTCCTTTTTAAAATCCTGGTAGACCAAGGGAATATAGACCTTTTCTGAGTAAATGAAGTGAAAACTGAGATATAGCATCGTTATTAAGTATATATATTACTGACTCCTATACCTCCAATCTGCGTGGACACACTGAAAGCTGGATATTGAAGAAACCTCAGTTTAAATGCTTCAGCTTTGTAAGGGTAGGGTCAGTAATTGAAAACTGAGTTTCGCGATGTTGTTGGACAGTGTCAGGAAAGCAAAGGGCATACATTTGTGCTGAATCACGTTATGTTTTTGATGCTACCTTTTATTGGCACGAAGCACACGTGTTTAAGATGTTAAAGATTATAATGTATTTATCATGTTTCTCTAAGAGACTCTTTATCGATTTGTGCTGTGATAAGGTTGTTTGACGATCGTCGGCTGCACTGGCGTTGATTAGTAAAACTTCAATCATGTGTTATGTTATAAACTACTTTCATTTGTCCAATTATTTGCTGTGATAATAATGGTTTCCCTCTACGATTTACTGTATGAAAGCACGTCAAACGGCAGGTAATATGAAGTTAATTTACATATGCAGTGTCGTCTTGGATAACAGAAAACATATCTATACATCGCAAAATATGCACTGAGTGCACTTAGATTCAATCATTGAGTCCTTCATTTAGGCTTATTGTAGTATGCCTATTTCATTGCAGTTTGTTTCGACACGTAAGTTGTGCATTAAATTCCCCTCTTATTGATCATGCACTTTCTATTATACAGACAAATTACTAATTCTGCAACCTCGTGAACAATAAAACAGAAACCCATAGCAACCATCATGATGTAGATGTTCGGATATCCGTTCGAACATGTCTTAAAAAGGTTTTAATTAAGAATATTTTTTTTCGCAAAAATACAAGTTTGGCCTAAGGTGACGTTTATAAAATGAATGTTTTTAAATGTGCCATCAAAACAAAAGAGACTGTCTTTCTTACTTCAGATAACTTGGTCTCTCTGATGATAAACTCAATAGTCCGGAGTTTGCCTTACGCTAAGCGAATCAACATTTTGAGTTTTCAAATAGTTTTGATTTGATACAGCTGCATGGCTGACATTTTCATCAGTATTAAGAGAAAATTTTATTATCAAAGACGGGCATACCATTACTTTATTCGGAAGGTCGTTTGCTTTTCAGTGTAACTTATTCCCTTGAACAAAATAATCGTAGGATACTTTTCAAAGATTGCGAGTGCCCCATGATGGCTGCATGCATAATTTCCATAGAGATCTAAGAGTTCTCGGAACGAAAACTCCCCACATCTTTTCTACTAGTTCAAAGGAATCCAATCACTTGTTATTAGTTCGCCTTGAGGGAGTGGTAAAAATCGGCTCAGATTTATAGGTATCTGCCTAATTGGCTCTCAATCAAAGATAAACAAGAAGGTCTTTGTGTGCCTGCCTCCGACAAATGATGAAATCAAACACGTTCTTATACTGGCATGTCATGTCTTTATTTCACATCCGGTCTCTATCTTGATGCTTGCCACACAAAGTATTTCAGGCTTAACAACTTTACATCAGATGAATTCCAGTAACTTGGAAAGCCAGGAGTTCCAAACTGCGAATGCCGTAAGAACCACAGGTAAACACAAATACAGACAATACGCATATAAGAAAACACATCAATAGTTTGATACTTATGCATCAATGGTTAACCCCTAGAGATCTGGAGATACAATATACATGTGAGTGGTCCCAATCGCAAACCCGTAAGATTGGCCAACTTGGAGACAAATCATTACTATTGCCATCCAAACTGCACGCCATCAACAATCTGTGTCCACATGCATAACATTAATAAGTAATGATGAAGAGATGAGTTAATCTTTGATACAATAGACATTTGAACGTTTAACATGTGGCTAACGTAAATTATATTGTGTTTATAAAACCTTCTAGATGCACGTAGTATACAGTACATAACAGTAAGGCTACAAGTACATGAAGGCCCCACACGTTTTATACATGAACCAAGGTAACACACGAAGACAGACAAAAACAAGACCTTGTAACTTCAAAACGGGTCGTAAAGAACCAATGAAATTGGAGTACTCTTCTTGACCTAGTATCACCTTTGGAGCACAGAGCAAGGATAGAGTATCTTGCAGGAACGTGGAGCTATCTACGGCTATTTTGCAGGCAGTCGCTACACAGTCACATGGACGGCGGCCCGCTTAAATGTTATACATCGTGAACTTTTGGAAGTGCCGTATGGTACGCCCAAAGTGGCAAAAAAACCCAGTTACAGTATGGAGCGTTGATGCGACAGCTACACTTTGGAACAAGTGAAATCCAATTCAAGTAAAAAATCTGGCACTCTGGGCTTCCATCGCGAGGAAGCATTACAGGAATTGATTTCCATTCCTTGACTGTGATTGGGCTTCGGGATCCTGCCTGGACACAAAAGATGCGGTTACTTGACCCGAAGTCCTGAACAACTTGCCTGCCTTTGGTTCAGTCCTTTCATTCGAAGCCTGACTTCGTACCCACGAAATTCACAAAAGATTACATTGAAACTCTGTGTGTGTGCTCTGGAAGGTTTAAAGCGAATAACAGAAACCCACTGAATCGTGAAAAGAAATGCGACGTGAATACCAAATATAACCACAACAAGGTTGCTGAGGTAATTAAAAAAATAGTTTGCATTTAGAACGATCTCTTGTTTCTTTTTTTACTCGCAATTTCTCAGTTTTAGAAAGTTTCCCCAGGTCAACAAAATACTGCACTCGACAGACCATGAATTTATTCAATTTCATCTGGCTAGATTTAGGCTGGTTCGCCTTTTCATGAGTTATTTTCGACAGTCGTATTTTACACGCACCACACCAATCCACCACCGTACCGTGCACACTTTACTGAGACCAACGGCTGGTAACGCACCCACTTGCCCTTTTATTACAGACACATGAAGTATTTACAATGTACATGTACCTGTGAATTTGTAAGTCTCTACGCAATGTTATGATGGCAAATAATAAACTTCTTGTCCACTGAATACTTTCTCTTTGTCTTTCACTCCCAAAGCTCTGAATTATTAATTCGCCCGGAAGGGCATAGGCCCATGAGTAGTTGGGGGGGGCAGTCTGGCACAATATGACCTTGGACAGTTGGGCACAGTTTGACCTTTGCGACAAAAATGGCAAAAGGTCACATCAATAGGCATTAGCATAATAATTATGATCATATGGAAATGAATAGGAATGAGGTGAAGGGTAAAATGTATAGCAAAAGATGACCTAGGGATGAATGAGAGTAGCATAAGGTCGGAAAGTGTGGTACAAAATCTTGTGTGTGGGATAAAATATAAATGAGTCATATCATGGGGTATAAAATTTCGGCACAATTTGACCATTCTTATGAAATAGGATGATAAAAAAATGGTTGATGAGTCATAGGTGGTGTGATGTCATGGAAAAATACTGACTGGCCCACCGGGAGGTCCTAAGGTAATCAAGGAGTAGGAAGCGATAATCCCTAAACAAAGGGCTGTACGTGCCGCCAGCTAATGAGAGGAATAATCCTTAGACAATGGACTGTACGTAGTGGGTGGGCTGTGTCGGCGGACTATTGTGTTAATGATAATATTGTGTACGTTGGAAGTGAGCTTTGGTCTGACTTAAATCCTTGCACACTAAAGGGTAAAGGGCGCCCACATGCTAACGGTTTGCGTTCGGCTTACTGTGGCTACCGAGATCTTATACCTGGCAAGATATGGGACGGAGGGTTACCCCCTTACCTGTCCAATACCTATACACACTGTAGACTATTGTTACCTAACACATCCCCCCTAGAAGTCTGTAAAGAATTCCTGAGATTCTGATCAAACAATGACCAACACAAAGGGGGGGGGGTTCTCTCCGTCCCATATCTTGCTTCAAATGTGAGATCTGATCGGTACAGAAAGAAAACCCTGTTGCCCCTAGCTGAATTTCTTAATCCTTTGAACTAGAGTGTTTTACGTCCCGTTAGCCTGTACATGTATACGGTTTGGCTCTGGCTGAATATATTTTAAAACCTTTTGAACGAGTGTTTTACATGAGTTACCCTGTACATGTATACGGTTTTACAAATTCAAACAAAGCGGAGCGTTAACTGTTGTTCTTTATTGTGAAACTTAAATGTAAAATACATCATTATATAAGCATTAGGAATTCTTAGGGGTGGCATGTCGTCAGTTGGCGATTTTTAACACGTAGCAAAGGGGTAAATTTATTCGTCGTGCTGTGGAATATTGGGCAGAAGTTCCCGGCCAGTATCCGACCCGAGAATTATTATTTGATAATCATACCAGTAAGAACACAAAACAAATTCAGTGGACTTCTCATATTGGTTTCTGGTAGGCTGGTACTGCTACTGTTTTATTTCTCGTTGTTCATCATTGATTTTTTACAATAATTATTTTAGTAATAATAAGAATTACTACAAGGGTGATTACAGGAAATTTGCTAAATTTGAAATCAGAGGCGTTACATGTACTAATTCTTTTTTTGGAACCATTTGTCTCTGCAGACTGTTATCTTTTAGGCATAGTCCTCTTCGGCATTTAACTGAAACAGTCCGGCAAATTTTTCATTATGTTTAGGCAAAAGAATAGATTGATATTTATTTATTCCTACTGTAGCGCCGGCGGGTCCGACCGGTGAGGGCGCCAGCTCGGACCCGCATGGAGTTGGCTGCCTGCCCGCGCTGGTATGCAAACGGCCAGCGGTTTTCCCGCCTCGCGCCTGCGCAGTCCCTGCGGACATGCGCCATGTTTAGAGCTGAGCTGGAAACGCATTGTTGTGGACGACAGCATTAAAACAGATTTCGTGACGAAAACAGCGAGTTGCGGCTGTGTGTGATTCTATACCAGCGTCGAACCCTGATCAGTAGGACACGCTACACTACATATTCATAAAAAGAACAAATAGTAGAAATTACTTGATTAAAAACCAAGAATACATGTATATCTAAAATATTAATATAATAAATCACAATTACAGTCTAACACAAACTATATATATTTGAAATTTATTTAAAATGCCCATTTAGGTACCTAACTGCAGTGTTATAAAATGAGCGGTTTGATCGCATAGTGCGTCCCTGAATTGATCTGTATTTACGCCTCATCATTTTAAAGAGCTCATTGGCCGGATGAGACTCGTCTGCAGTAATGGAGTGAGCATGTACCAATGTTCGCTGTTTATAAATCTCCTCAGCCGAATTCATTTCAATACTAATGATCTGTGATGCCGTATTTACAACACAAGCTATTTTCCTTCTCTCATAAAGAGTAGTGCTTCTGTATCAAACAGTAATAGGCCTAGAGAGTCTCAGAACACTCTCAGTGACGGCACGATAAAACATAATGAGAACATCAGTGCTAACAGGAAATTTTCTCAAACGGTGGAGCAAATACAATCGCTGCCGAGCCTTTTTCACACAGTAATCAACGTGTTCAGCCCACCCCAAAGAGTTAGTCTAAGAAATAAAAATACCCAACAATTTGAATGAGGGCGTCCTCTCCACTTTGGTCCCATTGATAAAAAGCGGCAGAACTTCATGATTCCCAGACGAAAAATCAATAACCATCTCTTTGGCTTTGGCAACATTTAGTTCTAAATTATTATCGGAGCACCATTTTACCAAAAACTCTATTCAAGGCTTTGTTGACGTTCACGCCTTTATCAAGTTTTTCTTCGAGATCATCCACAACGCCCTTGTTGAGTTTCATTAGCCCTCAAATATAGGTAACTTGACAGGAACTCCTGTAGTTGTCGAAAAAAGTCTTGCTCGATTGCCCAGAGGGTCTTTCTGTTTGCCTTCTGCCTGGCTTGATCTTCATCCATGCCTTCGTTGACGTACTTGCCATATTTTTCATCCCTCATCTCCATATTTGTTTCTCTGGCTTCACCCAGCCAATATTGGTAGGTGGCATTGTCTTCCAATTCTGAACTGTCTTCATCCGAGGTTTCGTCATCAACCTCCTCAACAGGTTCTAAGTTATCGTCAGCTTCATTAATGTCTGATTCCTCCTCAACGTAGGTATTTTCCATGTGCCTCTCTAGATTAGACTTCCGTCCAAAGCATTTGTCACACTGGTGACAAGCATAATGCTTGACTGCAGATATACCATTCATGTTGACCCTGGGAAGGATGACCTTTAAATGACACGAAACAAATGAAATCGTTCAAAATATCATAAAAATAAACGTGTATATGTATTTCTCTGCTTTTGATTTGCGTATTTCATTGTTTATTTTACTCATTTTGCTCTTTATATTGTTGAAATTGCTCTTTTTATTGTTGAATTTGCTCTTTTTATTGCTTCTTTACTCTTTTCATTGTATAAGTATGTTAGAAATGTACGAAAGCCCTAAATATATTTTTAAAAAGTGAAGTATTTTTTTTTCGAAGTCCGATTTCAGAAAAGACATTATTTCTAACCTCGTTTCTACGAGATATATTTTTCCACAGTCCGTTTGTTCGGCTTGAATTCTCCAGTTTGTTCTCATTTAGAAACATTGTTTCTATTTCAGGAAACAAATCGTTTTATGAAAAATATTTTGATAAAAATTAAGATATTTCTTCAAAATTAATTTTCAGGAAAAATATATAATTTCAGGTTTTACTTGATTTTTCACGAAACAAAGTTCAACAAAATACAACTCATTAAAGCCAACCTTAAAGAAATCTTCTAAAAACAAACTTGGAAAAATAAATGTCGCTTGTTTCCAAAAATAGAAACAATATTTCTGTATATAGATCACGTAAGAACGAACTGGACTTATTATGTCTTGAACAAACCAACTTTGAAAAATACCTCGTAAAACCAAACTTGGCAATACTTCATAAAAAACTATTAAAAATGTAATTCATAAAAACGAACTTCTTACTTCTTACAGCCAAGAGCGTAATATGCTCGGAGTTCATAGGTGACTCTTAACACATGTTCATCCCAGTTTTTCCTGAGACATTATCCAGCCAAAAACGAAATGTTGAATCTGATATGCCTAATGATAGGAAATTTCTGAAACGCTCGGTGGCAGCAAGCGCAGTCGTTCTTTCCTTGAGATTTTTTTGTGAGTGACAAGCGTGCCAACAAGCGGCCGTGGATACAGAACCAAAAAAATAATTCGGAAAGTGTTGCAAAATCTCACACCAATATTAAAATACTAAGTAAAAGCATTATTAATTACATGCTAAGTGAAAATGTCTCTCGTTTAGGCCCTAATAGTGATTACTACATGGACATTTTGAGACAAAATATGTTGCCAACCAAGGCTGAACGTCCTTCAAACTTCCCGTTTGTGAATAAGACGAAATGTCTATTGAATGCGTCAGTTTGAACACGTGCACATTATAAGTTTTTTTTTTTAATTCCATACCCGCGGAGTACACCTGTCTCTTCTGTTGATGTCTAAATGATGTCAAGTTGTGACATGGTGAAGAGCTGGAGACGCCGGAAACGTATTCTTCCGACTGTAAAATGTACAGAATATTCTCTTAGCGTAGAGGCCAACGCTTCAGAGACGGTACATTTGAAATTACGCAAAATGGCTCGTTGCACTGAAATAATAAAACATCAATTATTTCTACCCGAACACACGCTCAAACAAGCTCAGCGAGGGAAGAAGGTCTGAAACCGTTGAGACATAAAAGCTGCACTGGCTTTATGGAAAGTTCAATACCCCCCCCGAACTCTTATAAAAATACACGTTGTTGAACAACAAGCATTTAAAGCTGGCATTCTCTAGTGTTCACTAGAGTGTGGTGCCTTGTTATTTTCCTCTCTAGGCATTATATGCATGCAGCCAGAGCTGGTTAGTTTCAACATATGACGCCACACTAAATGTGAAGCATTTCGCACTATCCTCGTCTGTTTTGATTGTTTGCCTGTTATTTTTGTCGTGAACAAGTTTTGTTTTTACCGTCATAAGGATGATATTGACATTTTTCCCGAGCACCATTATAGCCTGTAATGGTTTCTGCGGGAAAAACTTGATCACAATTGAGTATTGGTCAATCTGCAAACGCATCCAGTCAGAAAGAGAAAAAAATCTAGCAATATTTACTGTCAACAAATCCAAAACCTTCGCACCTTTCTCCGTCACAGCTCTATTTTGAAAATTTCAGGGAAACTTCGAATTCTTTGTAAAGGCCTTCAAAAATCGTGCTACTCTTCACGAAAAGAGCTTTGAACAAAATCACTAGTTTTTCGCACTCTGTTAATACTGTTTGTTGATTTTATTTTCCAAAAATACTTGAAGAATGGGCCGTTATCCTGCCATGTAAATATTTTTCTCTGGTATTGTTATTTCCAAAGAGTGAAAAAAGACTTATTATTCAAGAAATGAAATGACTTGCACAAATCTGCACTATAGCCATCATTAAGCATGCAAATTACCCTCAGAATAGTCATGCACAGTTCATAATTTTCCGCTGAAACAAACGTGAACTGCTCGACGCGGACAGTCGGCAAACTTCAACACGGTTCAATTTTGCCGACTGTCATTGTCCATATTTAAGTCAGTTGCGGTAAAAGCGTTGCTGTTTGACTGCGTATCGTCGGAGATAGTTCGTTGGTGGTCTCTGCATCTATTAATAAAATGTATATACGTCGACTTGGAAACAAGGAAACAAGGAAAATAGGTTTCAATAATTAAAAACTTGGTAGGCTATGATACTAACCGCGAGCAGTGTATCCAATCAGCTGATAGTACTTGTTCGGTTGCCCACATAGGAAAGGCATTTCATCTTAAGTCCGGTTTCTATTAGAGGCGAATTTGAAAGTGAAGCGAATTTGACGCCACGAAAGATTTGCAGTACAATTTTGCTGGAGCAGAAATGTGCTCAACTTTTGCGAATTCGCAGCGCAAATATCCGATCTGACGTCACAAATTCGTGCTTGTGTTCGCTTTCGTGCAAAATGAGTTTCTGTTTATTCGTTTATCTTTTCTTATTTTTGATTAACTTTTAACTAACTTTTATAGATGTTTAATTTTGGTTTTCTGTTTTATATTCCTGTATATAATAATTTATTCTTTAAGTTCAGGGCCTCATTAATAGCAGTAAGACTTACTGACGAGGCTACCCTGATTAAAAAAAACCCAGTAAATAATTAAATAATAGGTATGAACCGGCCTTCATCCCGGTAGACCTCTCGAATAGCGAAGTTTTTTAGTAAATGAAGTTCTTGTAACACAGTACTTTATTTATGACATCGCTATTGAGAGGCTTTATCACTGAATATATATGTATTTATATCATGCTGCGTGGGCACAATGAAAGCTAGATGAGGCCGAATAACCCTCAGTTTAAATGCTTCAGCTTTGTAAAGGTAGAATTCGGAATCGAAAAGTGATTTGTGCTATTTTATATGACACTTACTGGATAGAAAAGGGCATTAAATTTGTGTTTGATCATGTAATCTTTGTAATGTTACCTTTTATTAGCACAAAAAATATTATGCACAAGTATTTTAAGATGTATAAGACTCTGAAAGATTTAGTATGGTTTGTGTAAAAAATGTGTGACTCTGAATTTTCACGGTGGTTGTCGCACTACAACTGTGTGATTAAAACTTCCATTGTGTTATACTGTTGGGTGTACACCAACTACTTTCATTTGTCAAATTATTCATTTTTGTTAATAATGTTTTTGTGTATACATTCACTGAATGCAAGTGCGTCCAAATGGCATGTATTGGTAGTTTTCTTTTGCAGTATCGTTTTGGATAATAACGGAAAGCATGTCTAATTGTTGAAAAGTCTGCATTGAATGCACTTTAGTCCATCACTTACGGGCTTTTCGTAGTCTACAGTTGCATAACAGTAAGTTCTACTTCTTTTGCCCCAATTATCGATCATAATATTAATTGTGTAAAGACAGATTACTAATTCTGCAATCGAGTGAAAAAGAGAACCCCATAACAGCAGTCGATGTTCAGATTTCTGATAATGTTTCCTGGCATTAAACTCATTTTTCATTTGAAATAAATAATTCGGTTTATTTTTTCTGTAAGGCACGTTCCTAAAAATCTATAAAAAGAAAGCAAACTGTCCGTCTGACTTCAGTAAACTTAATTTATCGGATGTTAAACTCAAAAGTATCGAATCCGACCCAATAAAAACTCATCCTTTAGATTTTGTACGCAGGTTTTCTTACTGCATGCTGCATTTAAGCAGTATTGGTAGTGTTTGTTTTTCTGTAGAGAAAGACGCCTTTGTGTAAGAATTTCCAAAGAGGTTTAGGAATCATTGAATGAATATTCCCTGAAATATGTCCATCCAATTGCTTTATGATTAGTTACCTCGATTTCACGGGGGATAATCGGCTTACAAGCATGTATGCCTTATTTGCCTTATCATAGATTAACGAGAATGTGTTGAAACCACTCAAAGGAATATGTCTGTGAAACACTGTGGCAGGGTGGGCTTCAGTATGGGTAATCTACAATACAGTGCGCCACCAAGAGGTTGCCACGGAAAGGCTACTTTGCAGTGCTTTGTTGAAAATGGTCGACAATTTCTATCCGTCGGGGAACGTCGGGTATATGTAACGAATTTATGTATGGTCTTTGCCTACACATGCAAGAACCCGCTTGGAAAACTTATTACTACACCTCATAAATATTCATTTGAAAATCGGAGCCCGTCATTGGCCGATTTCACCTCGCGTCTGGGAAGTAGAAATGATACGCGACCAGGTGACGTCATAGCGGTGAGTATCCACCTCGCTGCCGAGCGGTAGTTTTTTCTGGTAGCATCAAAAAATCCCTCTGGAACCCGCCGCGTAAATATGTAGTCTGTGTCATGTAATCTTTACGGAACGTGTGTCAGCACCAGACATTTCGCAGCCCTGTTTCTATGCACATCTGCACTCCACTGTCATTACATGGAAATTTAGCAGCTGAGAAACAACAATGGCGTCTGTGAGAAAAAAGTAACGTGAGATTTCTGTTTGAATATGAAGTGTAGTAAAACAAATACAGCATGGTTTATTTCGGGAAAATAGTAGGAATTACTCAATATTATGCAGACTCCATAAAGACTAATGAAAGCCATGTTTGATTCAATATATATGGAAATACGCCTTTCACGTTTACTCTGCTTGTATCTGTGTGGCCTGTTGAATGTAAGTTTCGTATGAAGAGATTCTTATCAAGGACTTGCATTTAACAAAGTTTAACTAAGAAATTAAAATCCTGGCAAGGGTACACTGTTGTGCCAGGACGGTTACACGCCATTCTATAGTCACTCGGTTTTTTTTTTTAAATATTAACACTTTATTTTTTTAATTGTTACACTCAGGGATTTCAATTCCTCACTCCTGTCTAGATTGGGACAACTCATCTGGGCCTCAAATCCCCTAAACCATTTTTGCGTGTTAAGCCAAGTTGACGGTCGCGTAATAAAAAAGTCCCCCCCCCGTTGTGCCAGGACGGTTACACGCCATTCTATAGTCACTCGGTTTTTTTTTTTAAATATTAACACTTTATTTTTTTAATTGTTACACTCAGGGATTTCAATTCCTCACTCCTGTCTAGATTGGGACAACTCATCTGGGCCTCAAATCCCCTAAACCATTTTTGCGTGTTAAGCCAAGTTGACGGTCGCGTAATAAAAAAGTCCCCCCCCCCGTAAATGGTCGAACCGATATACGGCAGTTGGCAATTAACCCGACGCATGCGTGGTGAAATGCATGCAAACTGAATGCCCGTTGTGCTGGGATCATCGTCTTAAGGAGGATAGGGTGGGGAGAAAAAAGCTCTGATTTGTAAAGGAAATGGTCGGTCACATGGTCAAAACACAAAGTCAAAAGTGTTGGAAAGATTTGATTCGGCTTGGACAGCTTGGAGGGGGGGGCAAGATTTAATTCAATTTAATTTTGATTGCACCCTGATTGATCTGATCCGACTTGGCTGCATTTAAAACTAAATAAGCCCGGTCTGGACCAAGAGAGGGCGTAATTTTCCCAGCGCTTGAGGCTCCTTTGGTGTAACTGCACTTCGCTGGTTCACAAACGACTACAACATGCACGCGTCACTACCAACACAATGTACACTCCACGCCAACATGGCTCATTTCAACCGATGAGGGGGCGCTTTTGCTCAAGGCGGATAGCGTTATGAATTTTTAAGAAGTAGTGAGGCTGGAGGGCACATTTCTGGAAGTAGGCTGCCACCAAGTGCCTCGACCCTCGAAAGTCCACTTACCATGTTAATAAAAACCCTCTGCTGCACAGGGCCGATTTTTTCCTGTTAAGACCAGTACATGTAAAGAGCGCCCTCTCTTGAAAGGCAGAAAGTGATACTTGAATATTCAACACAAATATGCTCGTTTAAGTAGGAACACTTCTAAACCAAAAATGTAACCACTTTTTCCTATTCTTATAGGTTTATTGTAATTAAACAGCTGTGTGAAATTGTCGTCGGAACTGTATTTGTCGGAACTCTCCCATTAAAGCCCTCCGTTATTCGGAGCATTCCACGAGAGAGAAGATGGTGGATGAAGGAACAGTGTTAATCAACATTTACAACCATTGTGCCAAATGTTAAGTATCTTTACTGTCAGAATTCTCCATTAATTAATTCTATATTTTATTCCTATTTTTCTATCAGGTCACAATTAATGTCAGATATTTTCTATTTCAGTGTCAGCTCCTGTGCCCAAATTTATTTGAATTAAACTTTGGCATGTATTATTCACTAGATTTTCTCTTCATGTTTAATTCATCACTTTACTTCTTCAGGTTACACATCAATGAACAGGGCCATGGCTTTCTGTACTTAGGAATTTGGATGTACTACCTTGTCCTTTTGTATTGCAGTGGAGCTTTCTTTTGTAAAGACTTGTCACAGGTTGTGTAGATAAAGAAAATAAGGCTGGAGTTCTGTGGGCGATTTGAATGTGAACAGAGCACAACTGAGTATAAATGTGATGAACAGTGATAGACATGAGAGAACTGAGAGATGCATCATGATGATGAGGTGTGTGGGCTGAGTTGATAGTCCCTATCCCAGTGCCGCGCGAGTTTTGTACTTTGGTTGCGCCATTTGCCACAGCCAGTAGCAGATTTGTCAGGCTGCTTATGAGGCAAAATTGGTTGTCAGGATCATCGTAGCGGCTGATTGACATTCCAAGATTAGAAAACTGAAGAAAACCGTAAGTTTAAATTCAAGTTATTTTGTCATTTATCAGTGCTTTTCGTTGTGACTCTCAAGAAACTGGATGGAGTGGTATTTTGAACTTTAACAGCATTAACTAATTTGTTAAAGAGGTGTTCGAAATCAACTTGACGCTAAATTACTGATCTTAGTTGTTTGAGTTCTGACAAGTTTTCTTTGAAATGACTGTTCGAGATTGAGATACAAATTTTTGTTGTTGTACTATACTATTTGGCATTTTGGTGAATTATTGATTCCATTAGATGGCCTTGAAGATCTGAGCTTGGCTCAAAGACTGGTTGAGTTCCGTTCCTCCTCATGCTCGATGGCTAGTTCTTGAATTCCGATGTAACCGTGGTCACAGCACACTGCAGTGAGGGTTCACATCTAAGTTGCGGAAGTGGTCCCGCAGATGTACCAGAGTCGATGATCAAGCTAGCAAGGGCAGATTCTTATCAAGGAGAGACGAACTGATATTACGTCGAACTGTATGTCAGATATTTTAAATTTGAGAGCAGACGTACACTTGCGAATTTTGACTGAAAGATCTACTATTACATGTATATGCCTTGAACCTTTCAGGTTATTTGACCAACCTTGTTTTTTTTCTGGAGTTTATACTGACATTTGTTTAGAAGTTTTCTTGCGAATACTTATTTTCCTGGGAGGAACTTTGATTGCTAATTCTTTTATTTTGAGGTAGTTTTCAGAGCTAAAGATTTACAGCATTGTATTAAAGAAATTGTAAACTATCAAGTGTATCTCTTTGATGCACTAGTTTGTGAATTGACTGTGAATTCAAAGTTTTAATTCACTCATACCTATACTTAACTGTACATACTTGAATTGCAAATACTGTTTTTCATGCGGGAGTAAATAGACATTCATTTGATTAATGTAATTTAATTCTGAGTTGTAGCTACATTCACTTGGGAGACATCTGATTGTAAATACGGAGGTGTATATTTTGTATTATAGAATCGAGAAATTTTGTAAATAAATTCATATCAAATATTGTAAATAGTACAGATTGGGCTTTTGTTACAATCATTTTTCTGGCCTGCATCCAGTCCTTCTGTTGCAGTGTCCGTAAAGTGACCACACTGTGACATTTACAAATGGATCATAGGGTATTCCGAAATCTGTCTCCATGCACGTTTTGAAGATTATTCTGGCGATTTTAACTTCATGTCGTGACACATGTCTGCTGGTAATTTCAGAGGCATACAAAACTTAAAAATTTGCCCTTACCGATTACGGAAGGCTTTGATAAAAAGAAGCTGACCCTGTACATGAAGGGAGTTCCACTGCCTTATCTATTCAGGTATTACCAACGCGACTATATAGAGTCGCTAATTGAAGAAACAAATTCCACACAATACACCCACTCTCTGATTGGCATACAAGTTTACAAGCTACAATTACAAAGAGACCCCCAAACACCTGTTAAAGCCTGCACATTTTTTTTTATTTCCGACAGAATTCAACAAGTACTCATTATATACACTTCGCAAAGACAAGCAATGACAAGTATGCAAAATGATGGCAAAGCGGCACTTACTTTTGAATGAAAATTTTCACCAGTAGAATTAACACGATTTGAAGGAAACACATTTACAACCACACGCCTAAAAGCAAGCCATTGCCTTGTAGAATTTCATTGGTAGCATTAATCGTCTTCGAAAGTAAATTCCACACATAAAGACAAAACCGAAGTTTTAATAAAAACGGTGCGGCGGTTAGTTTTAAAGCAACCAAATATATCCAGCTTGAGCTTTGTATGAAGTAGTATTTTACATGAATAATTACCTAACTTGTGTCTGTAACTCCGACCAATACAGGATTAATTAGATCGTGCAACAGTCTCACTGATAAAAAAATCACAAAGTTTGAAACGATGAACAAAAATCACTTTTAAGATGAATTGGACGAAGTTCGTCTCAATCTACCCAATATTTAAATTACTGAGAGAAAATGAGCTAAAGACCTTGACACTGTCTGGAAGAAAGGGCCAGTTCACTGTAGGGCCAGTAATACAGTGCGCCATCAACAGAGTGCCAGGGATTACGAGTTCAATGACACAGACACAAACGGCAGCAGATGTTAATATCCAGTTTTGCCAGATGCAGTAGTCAATGAGTGTGTGCACTGGTGCATGTAAGGGTCTGAGCCCGAGAGAACATCAGTAACCACGTTGCAAGTAGCACACAACCTGCATGTTTGCTTGCGACTTTGACATGGTTATGGATAGAAGGCGTCATTAATGAACGTTAGCATGCGAGCAATTGTGGCGTTGTAAATGTGTCGTCATAAGCTCATGTCTTCAGTTTGAAAACATATAAATCCGACGCAAGAAATATAAGGTGTGGAGTTGAATCCCCGACCACACTAACTACGGGTTACATTTTGTGTTCTGTCCCTGTTTGGAGAGCTTCCGGAAACCCCTTTTACAGGCACACTTCCCAACGGTTAAAATGGCTGTCTACGTACCGTTTGGGTTCCAATGTAAATACAGAATTTAAACATCTGTAAAGGCGCGCATATGTCCAACAACGTAACCATAAGAAACACGTCCTCTTGCAGAAGGCAGTCAGTAATTGCATTTCCGTACATTACGTGAAAGAGAAAAATAAAATCAACTATCGTATAGGTCTAGTTCTTTCTTTGTTGTTCTGTCTTAGTTGCTCCTCTTATCTCCGCTTCAGCCAACCGACGAATGTGTAGTATTCCCGTTGTTTCTGTTCACAGCAATATAGCATCATCTCGCTCACGGCGCATTGCCTATGGCAGCATTCGTCGACTATGCCCCGGCGGGTCCCCCTTGCTGTCCCGCGCTTGAAGAAATCCACGGCGTTCTTACGTTCCACAAAGGGCTCTTCTGTTCGTACAGAGGGGGAAAGATAACCATTACCAAGATCACGTGTCAGTTGTTAAGTGTAACCTTTCGTTTACCGTCACGTTAGTTCCTTTATCTATTTTGTTTTGTGTCCCAATTACAGACGGTACATTTCATTTAAATTTGATCCACTTTCGGAGTTCCTTTATTGATTCTGTCCCCATGATGATTATCTTTGTTCTCTGCTAAAACGCAATAAGTATCAGTTAAACGTTGATTGCATGTCCGAAAATACCCAATGCGAAGCATATCGCGTTTAGGAAGACCCGCCTGCACTCATTCATCTCGCCGTACAAATGAGGGTAATCAAAACGCCAATTTATTATTTTATAATCCATACTTATCGGATCTAGGAGATATCCCTTAAGCCGATTTGGCTCTTCTGATAAGCTTTGGGATAAGAACGAACTTTGGTTTAAGCAGTAATTTCTCCCGTGTTTTAATTAAAATAAGTACCCCTCCATCTGAAATTGTTCCCAAAAATCCGCAAAATTGCCAATAAGATTCTTTGTTGGTCGCATTGGACAACCAAAGTAACAGCACTTTTCTTTCCCAACCCTAACTTCTTGCTTCAAGCCCTTATTTTTTTGTTTACAAACACCACTTATGCTTTGCACAAAGTCTAAGAATGATTTCCAATTTGTTCACTGCCGTAGACGACCCTCCCTTAACTGGCAAATGCCAACACGAAGGCTCAAGCAAACGCGAACAAACATTTAATGTTGTCTTTGGCATGGTAAAGCTTTTACCGGCGATGAATTCAGAGACGGTTCATACCACTGAACCATAACTTTGAGCGGTCTGCATATATCCGACTTGCCCTTCTCCCACTTTGAGAGACTACAGTCGTTGGATGTCCACAGTATGATTCATAAGCCCATTCAAATGGTCAGGTTGCCGACGTGAGCTACAAGGAGACTGTTTTTCAGACAGAATACTTATCCAAAGGTGTGACGACCTATCGAAGGAGGGGTACGTACGGTATTGCATTTGGGCAGGTAGGTCTGCTGTCCCAACCATCCAATTCTTCTCTGTTAAATTTGGGTCGATTTCAGAGAACGCTGAAAGTGCACACTTTCCTACGATCCCCGGGCTCACAACCCGTGTGCGCAGATTTGACCACATTACGGCAATGTAATTCATACAGAACGTGCTAATTATAATGCAGATGCGTTACAATGAAAAATTGTCCGTTCTGACTGTCTCGAGTGTTTTTCTTTCTTTACACGTATCGCCACAACTCAAACATATTTAACTGAAAACGTCTGGGTCCAAACTGACCCAGAATCTTCGTGTGAACGTGCCCAAACCTTTTCAATTACGGTGAAGTGTGTGTTTGAAGGTGGTAGACTTATTTCTATAAGCAGTAAATATCTGAAACCTTTAAAGTTTATCATTTAATCCAGGGTGCAGTACACCTAGAACACACATTCCTCCAGTGTGAAGTTACAAATCTGTATTTCGGCACATAATGCTTCGTACCGGTAAAACATGGGCAGTAGACTTCTCGTACGTTCATGTCTTACAAATACATTCAAATTGGTGCAGATTTTTCAATTCTATTCACTGTGGGTTTCTTTTTCTCTTACTTTCACATCCAATTTGCCATTTGGGCTCGTTTTAGTCATTGAATTTAGTTTGTGGGTATTTCTTGACTTTTTTCTTTTTTTATCGAAGCGTGCAGAATCTTTCATCTTCACGTCCTTTTCTTTTTCGTTCAAGGTAAATCTATTTTCGCTCTTTCTGAGGCCTTTCACGAATTTGAATGAACATATTTAGAATGTTCAAAATAACAAAAACGAATGACATCTCTCGATATTTGATGGCTCACATAAAGAAGCATTCATTTTAAAACATATTAACTGGGTCTCGTGTAAAATTAGACGACATTCTGCTGAAATTGGCCGAGAAAACTTATACGTAACATGAAGTACATAATACACTATCCTATGTACATATAAGAAACATTTTAATCAGAGCTCTCAGACGTAGTGTGAATAATCGGAAAACCTACCTATCGGTCTGGTTATACTGTTGGTTCTCTTGTCGAATCCGGCATAACAGCTGTCGCAGAGCGACTGTACGGTGCTGTAGACATCTGAGCAGTACCAGCTATCGGCACTTACGTAGACGAAGCACGCAAGGGCGACCAGGGACATGACGGTGACCTGCCGGGCCTGCGGTAAAGGCAGGCGGAGGGTGCCCCGTAAGGAGTGCGTCATCTGAAGACAGAAAGTGATGGTGAAGATGTCAAAGACGAAAGGTCTAAATATTGAACACTTGACAGTTACCAGAAGACACCACAGGGGTGGTAGGGAGAGAGACAGGTGATATGACAATAGTCTTGGCGTCTATCGGACTCACACTTGTTTGGGTTTCCTTTTAAACGGCTATCCTTTCCGTCAAGTCTTAAAAAGACATAAATTGAGCTGTTCCTTCTGATGCTTACGCCCACGTATAATTCATAAATCATGAAAATGCCTTTGCAATCGATTGAGCATCAATCAATGGGTTCACTGCACTTACTTATAACATCCACCTTATGTGGAAATCTATATTTTGAATCTGCTGCGTAAAGGTTGGGTTAATTATGGTGGAAGGGTAACTTTGGATCAAAGAAATAAGATACAGGTACGGACATGCTTGGCGTACAACAAGGCTTATACAAAAATGACAAAATGGTTTGCATCACTGTCTCATTCAGCTGTAATCTCTTGCCAATTCAACCTCGTCCCCGTTGAGTCCTGCAGTGCGGTTCTCCTGGCTGCTCTCTCGTTAGGGGATTGAATTGTTTGTGAATCAGGAATACGTAATACCATCAAGTCTAGGCCCAATAAAAGCCCACTTCCACATTTAGTGGCGATGTGGTGTGTTAGGAACTAGACTGAAGGGATTCCATGTGACGTCAGAAAAGATAAGAAAATGATTTGAGGGAGATTCGCTGTAATAATTACCCATGCAATTTGCAATGGAAATCGATGATAAGAACGAAAAGGGTGATTTTTCCCAGGAGAATTGGGCGTATAATTATTCGTCTTTAAAAACCCACAAACATAAAAGCGTTTAACATGGAATTCGCAATACAAATCAGTTGCATGTTGTTAGAATGAAAAATTGAAAAATATCGGAGTGCAATAGCCACTTAATCATTAAGCCTCAAATGACACGGCCTGGGAACGGGCCGTCACTACCAGATCTTGATGAAGTCATCCATAGGCTCTGGTCTGCCTCAGGAATAGCACCAATGTTCTACAGCACCGGTTAACTCTGGGTCTTAGCGTGTCGTGCTGATGCTAAGCTGAAGTAAGCTATGAACGAGCGACTTTTGAAGCGCTCCCAAAATCGAACATAGAGAGTGATACCAAAGTATTTTACATTTGTGTGCGTGTATGTCGATGTCTTAATGTGCTTTATGAGACGCCCGCATGTATAATGTTGTATACCCCTTAACTTTTTGTTGATCCACGAATGTTTCGTAGGCCGTTTGGTACAATGCTTACCTTGCCTAACGGACAACACAGCCCTGGCTGCTTCCCAAATAATTGTGAGTTCTCACGCAAAAAGGTTTAGGTTTCAGGCACTGAAGAACCACGCGGCTTACACAACACAGGCGAGACTTCATGGTTCAGTTTCGTGCACAAACGGGCCTAGTAACCAACAATTGACGCGTTGTAGACCATACTAACTACATTACGTTAACTTCATTTGAACAGCAACACTAATTTCTTGGTCTATTTTTGCATCATAGAATAAAACAAGACCCCTGACATTTTTCTGGAGGCAACTTTAACTTGGACTATTCAGGAAACTTCATTATTCAAGCGAGTGGAAGGCTGACTCCAGGATGGGCAACGGTGCGTCTCCCGTGATTGGCATAATTAACTCAATGGCTGAGATGAATCGTTTGTATCGCACGCTTCCTGCATCAGTGTGACAAAGGAGCCGTGGTATTATTGACCACAAACTCGTTATGTTCATGTGCGTCTGATGCATTAGGTCTGTCCGATACATGTCCACAGTAAAACGAATAAGGTGATATCTGGCATAATACAAGTCGTTGCTATCAAGATTCTTCTTTTTATAGTAATACATCGATTAGACTTTCTCCATGAACATCCCCAACTATGATGAATGGTACAAACATACTGGACTGTACAAATAGCTATGACAATTATCACTGTGAACGTGTATACAGAACACCTACACTGACATCTTTTAAAATCTTTTTTACATAGACAGGAATGGCCCGAATTCAATCTGTACCCTTTGCTGGCTGAGTAACCTGTTCAATGGTTATAGTTTTATTCCAAGATGCCTCCGGATATTTTCAGGATAATCTGTAACAAGGCAGAAGTCAAGACAATAATTGTCTGGAGCTTCCCAAAACTTTCAGATTTTAGCCATTCAACTGATTTTCCGGATTTTTTATCAGGCCCCAAATTTTTACCTTTTAAATCCTTTTCGGCCCAAGAACGTGTGTTTCCGTAAGGTTTTCATCCTCAGACGAGGTCTCGAACTTTTTAAGAAAAACAACAAGATTTGTATAGTTATCTTGTTTGCTGTTACGAATCTACCAATAATCTGGTAAGCATGATAAACCCAAACTCGTTATTCTCCAATGACAAGAGCAAATCTTGCATATCATTATGGCCAGAGTTCATGCACCAAATCTGAACAGCACATTATTGGGGCTATGTGACAATAGGCTATCGAAACTTTTTCCGAAAACTGCATGACTCAGTTACCAACATCAGTCGTCTGACGTCACAACATAGACTGAAAAAAATCCGAACACACGTAGGAAAAAAACCTGTGTACAAGGTTGGAATCAGTGAATATCTAGTATTAGTGTCTCCCTGACCGTGTGATTTATGAAACTCTGGCTTTTTCATCATGACTGTTTACAAACGTGATTTTACGAGTTTGTTGAAGACTTCATGAGTGCCGTTTGAGCCTTGACGGAACGCCAGTTATGAGACAACTGCTTTTTGCCAAGGAAACGATGGATGACTTGTAATAAAAACTTGGACTCCTGAACGCATTCAGTTGCGATATGTGGTTTATTTTGCTACTGTCGAGGAGAATATGCACCTCTCATTTTGCCTGTGTATTTTCCATATGGGTGGACCTATAAGTTAAGTACATCACCCATGGTTAGTTACAAAAGGTTTCCTTAAAGTGTTGAAAATGTTCTGTTGCATCATTACGTTTTTAGAAGAGCGCAGTTTCATGTAGTATTTTGAAGCAATATTAATCAATAAATATTTAGCTACATAAGATTTTCTCGAACTAATGATTGATTTTCTGCTTCTGTAATGAGCTAGCCATAGTTTTCCAGCCCAATGGTATAGGCAAACAATACGATTGTGATGTGTATAGGGAGAGAGGGCTCCAACCAACTGACTCTATGGCTCCGCAATGAATTGGAGACGTTTGGCGTACAGTCTGCAGGCTAACTCGACAAAACGGGCTAGCTACAAGTGGCATATAAGTTATGATATTACTTAGGCTCAGGGTGAAGCACTTGGTGCTTTAGCCGATGCGAGTGGAGATCAGTGACAAAAAATATTCTCGAAGCAAGGTTATCATCAACTTCAGAACAGGTTGGAGTATCAATATCTTAATTTCCCCAGGAATACGTCCCGGACTTAATTTCGCTCCTGTTATCTGTATGCAAAATTGAGCCAGTTCAAAGATCCACGATTTCACACCAAGCAGCCCTGGAGGCGTGCCGAGAGCTGTAGCCTTGGGGTGTCGCGTCAGCTAAACTGTGGTATACGGTATCCGGCAGGTGCTTCCGTGGTGTTGTCATTTGGCACTTCACTTTAACCCCCCGCCCACTTCGCTTTCTACTTAGAGGCTATTAGATTTGGAGTGTGCTCCGAGCAAAAAGAATAGGAACAAGGACAATAGTTGGATGTGCATCCAATCTGTCCATGTCTTGGAGTAACAGTCCTTTTAAATTACGAGTTACGCGCTTAATTGCTATGTTAGTTGCGGATCAGAAGTTGTCCTTTTAGGTTTCCATTGTAAAGAATTTTTTGTTTGATAGATTAAAATTTCATTCAGTCATCAACCGAATTTAGCGGTTAAGACTGTCAATAGATGAATTCTGTCAGTATGGAAGTTCTTTTTCTATTAGTCTTGTGCATGGGAGCACGGTTCCAATATATAGACTTGGGTTACTTTCTCCAGACATTTGGTAATCGTACAGTTATATTAGCCGAAGTCCCTTTTGGTCCAAAATACTGTTGACGGATATATTTCACTTTTTTTTTATAATTTGTTGGTTGTGTTAGTATGTTGCAGCTTCACGGTTCATTTCATAGATTTGTTAAATTTCATGGCAAGGGGCAACAGGGTTAATATGGCCTGGAACCTTTGAGTCTTATATGGCCTGGAATGTGAACGCCTACCCAAAACCAGCGAAAACAATGATTCCGCTTCTGCATCCATCGTGGAAGTAATCATTGTGGTTTGTGTTACAACTATTCCCTGCCACTGCGGAAGGGTTTGAACCTACAGTGGCTTGGTGCGTGCTCCGTGCGCGTGCATAAATGGCTACTCATTGCCGCCGCGATGTTGAAAGTGACGCGATAACTCATACAGATGGCGACTTCCTTAGGGATCAGTCCTGCTAGGTGAAATTACACAAACCGCGGCGCGAACACCAATATCAATCAATAGCCGGCGGCTCATCTTTTGCCGCTAATATATCTGTAATTGTCCCCTCGTGTTGCGTTACCACCCACACGATTTATAGATGGACTGGCAGGCGGGTCGATTAAATGCAGCCCGTATTTCTCGTACGGGAGGCTGGGGCGAACGGAGCGCTGGTGCAACCGTGGTCGTCCTCTACGAATGCATATTGTAGTCGATTCAGCGCGGTTGTTTTCGTGTTCCCGTGATGAAATATGGACCCTGGTCTGTTTGTTATTTTGCTTAAGCACTGGTTGCATCATCATCGTCCTGCAATGAAATCAGAGTCGTGTAATTGCGTCTCAGGAGGCAACCACCTTATTTTCACTTCCAAGGGTTTCTTTATTTTCTTTCTGTGCGATAAAATGACTTTAATTGTATCCTTTGAGACATAATTTCAATTGATTAGATCCCCAAAATGGAGTCTCTTTTACAGTACCGTGACAGATGCAATCGCAGTATGGTCGATCGTCGTTGTTATTGTCATTATCGTCGTTCTTTTTTTAATACGCGTATTAGAAAATGCAAATCGTTGTCCCAGACTTGAAGAAGAGGTCCAGTGGAACTTTACTCAAAGGCCAATGAGGGGAAAAGGGGCCGCTAAATGGGTCAGAATTCACTTTGTCTTCTCCACCCGGCCCACAGATCGTGTGTTTTTCCGGCTACGCCCGAGCAACCACCAACGGATAACAAATCCCAAGCGAATGGCGTGTCGATTACGTTATTATGACGTCACCAATCGATTCAACACGTTAATGGTCGTTCACTTTTCATCGATTTTAGTTGGCTTGCCGGCTAGGCCGTATCACTTACCACCGGGCCCTCATGAGGCAAAAATGTAAAGGGATCAAATCTCAGATCCTGGTTCGGATCCAAACGTGGGGGGAATTCATAACCAGCCACTTGATGCTTAGTGTTTGTTTACAGCCTGTCGTAAGTGGATCGTGATATTTGCCGAGAAAATGTCATAGATTTTCATAATGCCATCTGAACTTTGCATCCGATGTACATCCAAACTTGACTCACGGATGGCAGTGCAAGCGAAACCTTTGAAGGCATGCAGTTCCTTTTTGAGGGCGCTAAGTTTCAAAATGTCAGGTTCGTGTTTGCGCTTCAGTCAGATAAATAAACATACAGGGGAAGGAACCTCTCTGTTTCGATTTCTGTGCATTCAGCGTTTTGTTTCAAGTTAGTCATACGCTTTCAATTTGTTTGTACAAATTATTAAATGCCAAAACCTTCGAACAAGAAGAAACTGCAAATCCAAGTTATACGGACTCAAATAGCGTATATGCCATTTGTGCCTTTTCTTCGCAGTATTGGTGCTCTCACAATATTAACAGACGACCGCACAGGAATACAGTATTTATAATGGCGCATCCAGGGCCCCGACAGATTTTTATTTTCACTTTTATTTTAATTTTTTTCATCAAATTTTTTATTTCAATATTTCTTTATTGGATCACCAAATCCCTAAGAAAAAAACACCACGAAATAAAAGCTAGAATTTTGGGACTGTGACTAAAGCTTTTAATATTTTATTCTCCCCAAACATCATGTCAAATAAACCCAAAGCCGTATTGGTTTTTGACTCCCCCCCCACACTCACCCACACCAAAAGCTGGAAACAAGTTAAGTTGCTCAGTATTCTCAGCAGTCACTATATTCTCAATGAAGTCTAAATATATCTTCACAGGCACAGCTTGGTAGCGAACACTGCATACTATTTCCTCATCAATTTTTGCCTTATCTTCTGTAAAACACTAACATGCATTTCATTTCAACAATGGTCCGTGTGACGTGCACTGTCCTTCATACGGAAGCCATCTGTTAATAAGGTCGATAAGGGAAATCACAAAGGGATTAACATCTGCCTTTACACCTTCGAAATTAGACTGATTATATACACTGTCCTTGATATGTCCAAGCCTAAGACGAAGGCGTAATGACTTAAGGACAAATAATGTAAAACACCCCGGGAGAAATTCAGTGAATGAAGATGTTTTAATATCGATAGCAAGCGCAAAAATGTAAAGTTGGAACGTGTGGTTTTGTTCACCACCTAATCACGTCACTGACGCCATTCAAAATGGCCTACTCTTGGATAGGTAAAGCCATCGGCGAATTATGTAGCGAATAATAATGCATAATGCATCGACTAGCTGCATCATTAACATTGAATTCATTTGAATACCAACCTTTGTTAATTCTTTCCAGTTGTTAATATTTTAATGAAAAAAAGAAAAGTCCAGAAGCCTTTTAAATTGATCCCTCAAAAGAAATGATATATATTAAGCTTTATTTACTTTTTAGAATGTGCAATTTTTTGAGGTGCGTGTGATTCATATCTGTCCTAGTTTACGGGGTTGGGGGATCACCAAGAAGGAAACAAAAGGCTTGACATCGAAGCAAGCGTGCTCCGCTGGCAGCTGCAAGTCCATACATTAATCCTTTGTAACCCCAGAAAAATGAAAAACAGATATATGGCAGGTTGAATATCCACTGTAGCTGATGGTGTCATAGATAATCAAAACTTGGCTCTGGGCTCGGGGTTTGTTTTTCAATACACATGGTTTACTAAGTATAAAGGATATCCGTGTTGTTGACATCGGGAAGGGTTTTAATCCGCCCCTCATGGGAGTCGATCGAGTCAAACTCCATGCAGAAAATGCGGAATCGAGCCATGATCTCCTGGAAAAAGCCAAACCAGGCTCGGAGCAACTTACTCCAAAATGTGGGATGCTCTCTTTTCAAGCCCGTGATCTCTGTTTCCCCTGGCAATTTCGGCAAATGGTTTTTGAACTGCACCTTCAAGCCGAAGGGTTGGTGAGCTTTTTGTGTTGTTTTGGGTTTTTTTTTATCCACAACCCAAGAGTGTTTTATTTTTACAACCCTTATTAGCCATAAGAAAGAAAGGGCTTAATGAAAATTCTTCGTTTTCAGCTCAGTGTTTATAGTGACACACAAGTACAGGGTTTTCTTAAAGAAAAATTCACGTTCTTTAATGTTAACAGTGAAGGATGTGAAGCGCCCCAACCATGCTCCAGAGTGAATCAGAGAACCGCCAATTTCTGAGTTTCTCTGCAACTTAAACTCCGCCCCTCTAACCGTGAGTATTGTGTAGTGTAAAAGCACACAAAAAGTGTTCATTCTTTTCAACGCTTTGAGGTGAATTCGACTCACTCTTTCATGTACCTTGCTATGGAAAAGCTTCCACTTCTTCCGCATAATGGACAGTGGAATGTTGCGTTCTTACAACCCACGAAACTGAATGAATATAAGCCCAGTTAAATTCAAAAGAGCGCTGGACGGATGCCCCGAGCCAATTGCTGCAGTAAGTCAGTGTGCGTGGTAGATGTGTTCGTGCGCCTCCCAAAGAGGGTATTGGGAATGACAATTCATAATATTGTGTTTTTGACGAAGGATGATTTTCAGTGCAATTTGACGTCAAGCTTGAGACAGCAGTTAATCAATTGCAAGCCACATATGTCTAAATTAAGCAACTTGTGCGATGACGGACTTATCGCTAGAAGTTGCAGCACTAAGGTCGAAGCCTGATGACTTCCCGGGTCAAAGTAGATGTTACACCGAAAGCAGACCAAGAAATGCTTCAAGATGCCGGAAAAGGTAAATGATCTTCTTCTTTGCGTTTTATCTCCAAATGTTCATTGTAAACACTAAACCATTGAAAGTTCTGATACCATTTGGCAACGAGAAATGATGAGAAATCTAAGGAGCCAGTCGAAATATCTTACAGAGTCTTAGGCCGTTTTCCAATACTCAACTTCGGCTCCGTCTCAGGCTTCACCTGTTTTTTAACAGCTGACTTTGAAGTTGCAAGCAGTAATTAGTCTAATAGTAATTATATATAACAGGTTTTGCCCTTACCCAACGTATATTAATAAGCACTGTATGCTCAGTGCTTGTCCGAGAGCTCGTGAAAAAACTAGTCTAATTGTGCCACAAAACATCACATAAGATGCAAGAGAGCTAGAAATTACAGTAATCCAATTTATTTTAAACGCTTCAGGCCCACAATCGGGGATTGGTTTTGGGAACGAAGCCTGAGACGGAGCCAAGTCGAGTATTGGAAAAGGACCTTAACATTAGCCCCTATAGAATGTCCAGAACGGTTGCGTTGATATAATAATGCAGTGCTTCGTTGTACATGTGTTTGTATGGTCACAGTTTCCTTCTTTTGTCGACTAATAACTTCTCAAGTGTACGTTCTTGAAAAGGGGTATATTCTCACGAAATTTCACATTGCGCTGCTCCAGACACTAATTTTCAAGAATGTAAAAACTGGTGAACTGTAAATAATTCATAAGAAGAATACAATCTTTGCTGAATAGACAGGCGTCACAAGAACAGCTTAATCATAAGCCCATTACAACATGCAGAGTAACAGCGCAGAGTATGAACATTTAACAAAAGAAGTACGGTTCAGTAATAATGAACGCTCATTGTGAAAGCACTGTGTTTCTTTTGTTAGATGTTTGTGGCGACATACAGTAAATGGACCTTCATCCAAAATAGGACCTAATAGCCCAAGAATTTGCCACAGGCTGTCAATGTCTTCAACAGCTTTATAAATTGAAACGGCTGTTTAGGGCCTACGTGCAAAACTTCACAGTAAGTTCTTTAAAAAGCTGGAGCCAATTTCACAGTGCTGCTTAAGCAAACCAAAAAGTTTAAGAGGGAAAAACCTTGCTTGACAAATCAGATTACCAGCCAAAACTTCATGTGATGTATGTTGTTTTGGAATGGTATTTACCTGCCTTTTGGTTAGCGTGACAACCACATAGAACTTTAGCTGGTAACCTTTGTTTGTTAAAAGGGGTTTTGTGCTTAAGCAAATTCTGTGCTTAAGCAGCTCAATGAAATTGGCCCCAGCTGTTGTTATTTTTAAGCGATCGTCATGCTCAAGGTATTTACAGATTTTATCAGCGAGCAAATTGGGGGTATTTAGGTTACATTTGGCAAAAAAACTGTTTCCTATAACCTTTTGTATGGACAGACATTAACGTAATGTCAGTCACAAAGATTGGCGTGTGTTTTCCGGTTGGTGGTTTAATAATTTTGTTAATAATAGGCCTACAGTTGAACCATATCAAGACTGCATGTGTGAGCTAGTTCTAGGCTCAAGCCCTTTGCATAGACATGCAAGATAAGAACACGATAATCCGAATAGACTGCAATCCTTCGAAATAGCTCTAAGGTTGATGGCAAAGACAAGGAGTAAGATAATCCTATATGAAAGAAGTGAACGGAAAAACAGAAACATTTACTTTCTTTGGTTTAAAAGAATGTAAGAGAGTTTATGATTTATGAGAATCTGTGCCTGGGCCCATTTACGTTTATCAAAAGCTTGAAATGCTGATGGTCATTCACATGGAACAATACTGTTGAGGACGAATTTTAATATCTGATTTTATGATAGGTCAAATGCAATAAACAAGAAACAAAAATAAAGGAATCCACATTCTGCCAAGGAATTCTGAACTTGAGTTTGACCGAATCTGAGAGAAATGGCTGCATTATGTCGTAGTCGTTGTGTCGATGTCGTGGTCCGTAGTTGTTTTGTGGAAATGCGACCTTCAGAAGGAATTCTACAATGAATGATGTCATTATTGTCCTCGAATGACTTACGTAAAAGAGGCCAATAACCCTACTGTCTCAATTCTTGCAACAAAGTTGAAAGTGCAAGCTGTTGGAAGGATGAGACATGCTCACCATACAGTACTTTAAACATTAATTCAACGACAGAACCACTTAAACTGGACTCGACGCTAAAGACATTATGCGATACATGCATAATAATGCCTGCTCCAATCGTCACCTCAGTTTGTCGAAATTACTTTCCGAGCAAGTCCTCTTCGCCGGACTCGGGCTACGCTACTGATGAAACTCATTTTAGGGAAATCATGGACATGACCTGTTAACATGTTGGCCCCTGAACTGACCTTTAACAAGTCCACTGAGATGATACAAAACAAACAAACCAACCGACAAGGTTTGGCGGGCTCCAGGCAGACGGACTCCGACAGAACAATATACAGTTCTGAAAATTGATACTGGCTTTATATAGGCCTAGCCTACCTGGTTAAGTAATCACTCCAATATGCTGGCGTGGACACACCGATGTAGAGTACCACAGTGTAGATTAATCCAACCCAGGCTAAATCCTCTGATTTTAATATGATTTTATGCACAACCTAGGGAGTATAAGAAATTTTTATTTTTTGTTCTTGAATTCGAGGGTATTTGTTCCCAGTGTGCCCGTGTAACAAAGCAAATACCGCACACGAAATAATGGCCATTCTTTTGTTTGAAAAGTTACAGCACTCGGGCTGAATGTGCTCGAGCATTCCTCCCCACTTAAATATTCTGCATCTGCGTTTAGGTCAGATCTATGAGGATAAACGAGTGAAAAATTAATTGAAACCGCCCCAATGAAACATGCTTGTTCTTGAGCGTGACTTTTACCTTAGGCCTTATATAGGACTTATAGGAATATGAGTCCTTTGTCGTTTGGTCTGTAGGTTTTCTTTTCATTACAAAGGGAAAACAAAGTGGTTTATTGTCTTATTTTATATCTTTATTGATTTCTCCGATTTTCGACTTGAGTGATAGGTATTTCGCAAGGTCACATCGCCTTAACTAGAACAGCATGGTCCCCCGTCTCTCTGTGTGTTCTGCATTCAATTCGAGTTTTACTTCACAGACCACGCTCTCGAGCCGAAAGTGGTTCTTAATGTCAAAGTGTCGAGGATGTACGATCGAGGGCTACGTTTACCGAATGCACATAGTGTCAGTGAGAGCGACATAAGTACTGTTGGAGGCTAGATTCAGCAAGTGCACCCATTTAAATGTCTGCAGACAAAAAGTCTGCAGATAATATAAATATACAGCAGGTGACTGCACACCACCACAATTCAATTATAACTGACCATTTGTATTATAACCGTAAGTTGTGACATTCAAAGCTTCCACCTACGTGACACTGGTTAGTCGACTTCGTCCACAGACAGTCCTTTGTGATATACAAACATAGGAATTCAAAATATGTCATGTTCCTTCATTTTCACAATTACCTCGCCTTTTTGTTTACAAGTTGAAGGTAATTTAAAATGGTTTCATAAAGAATTTCATGAAAGTGGACACAACTATTGAATTGAGAAAAGTGACAGGTGACAGGATTCAAGAAAAATGACGTGCATTCCGATAAAAAATTAGCAGTGTATACTATTTATAATTTTAATAAAATTTCAATAAGAAAACAATAATCCCAAAAAGTACACACCAAAATGGGATGCGCAAAGACCATCGCAAAAGCAAGAATCGTCTGCAAATATCCATAGAAAGGGTGTCAAAATTTATATGACTGATCGTTGCAAACGATGAAAAAAAACCACGTTCTGCCACAAAGGCCTAGGCTACTCACTGTCACTGCATATAATTGCAGTTCGATGTCAGAATTTCTTTTTCTTTTCTCAAAAAATAATAATCACTTTTAACACACATTAAGGCAAAAGGAAATTGAAAAGGAAGTTTAAAAGTAAAGATTCAACCATGTGTGATCCGTGAACCCACACAAAACATCAAACAAAATTAGGCCATTCGTGTTGTGCTCCATTTAAGTCGTTCATCATACACATTAACAATTCCTTTAGAGTAACGCGTTACAAGTGTGTACTTTGTTTGTCTTTTGATCACAAGGATGTACTTCCTTTTTCGATTTATCACCACAAAGAAACCTTATGGAGAGTTCACGAGGAAATTTGACCAAAGTACAAACACCCAGGTAGATTTCCCGTAAAACAAAATGTAAAGCTTGTCTCAAGTAACCATGCATTGATTTCCTTACTGACAACAGTCAAGTGATAAATGCCAATTTACATTGCATTCATACATGAGCTTTTGGGGGGAGATGCACTTTTATGCTTGAATATTTTATGATTAACTGTCTGTAAGCGTGGTTGACAAAACTCATCCACCTTACTGGCGCTGGTTTTTTTTCTGTTTTTTTCTTCAAAGTTATTAGATGTGGTTTTGTTATTAAACATCATGAGTAGTTCTGTGGTTAACTTTTTTCCGTGCAAGTACACTAAGAAACGTTCCACTCAGTCGGTAAAGCCTTTTCAATAAATGATTATTAGAAGCACGCTCGTAGAGCTGAAACTAAAAAAAGAAGTCCGCTTCCGGGTTTTTTTTCGTAAAAGTAGTACCGTAATAATCTGATACATGACAAGAAAATATTTCATGTACTTATTCATGTGTTTCTGGCAGTCAACCGGACAACCAGTGTGTCTGGTTGTCAAGCAGTTATTAAATTTTTCAAGTGGTGCATAGCCTACTCTTGCAAAGTGACCGGCTGTGTAATCCTTCAGAGAGGGGAATTATGCAGTTCACTGGCAAGTTATAACGGAACAAAGAATACTCGCCGTTGTCTCCTAAGAGCCACCCATCTAACATTCGTTGCGTATCATTACTATATTCCCCAAAACATTTTACTGGTAGGATTATTAAATTGACACCGTCTGATATTGAAACGGACGGAAATTAAGCCTCATTTGTCAATTTTATGCGTCCACCTGTTCGGATAATGGCTGGAAGATGCGTCATTTTCTGCTCTGGTCTTGAACAAACTTCACGAACAAAATGTACACATCGCGGTGTAAATCCAAGTGCAATTTAAGCTGGCCGTTCGTGAAAAAAGCGAAAGCCCCTCGCTTGAGAACCGTCCCCCCCTCCTCAGAAAATAAGAGAAGGAACAAAATCTGGAGATAGGCGCCTTGGTAAGTGTTTTATCTTTCTGCGTTTCAGTCCTAAAGAACAAAATAGTTCCGATCCTAACGTACCCCATCCATGAAAGGGCCCCCAGTGCCCCCTAAAAATTCATCCATTTACACCACTGGTCGTGACAGAATCAGAGAAAAAAAAACATTCGGCATTTCGGAGATGACGATGACGCAAACAGAACCGAAAAGATATAAAAGATATACCGAAAAGATATATCCTATTGGGAAAAAATGCAATATAAACATAGAGCCTCGCAGTGCGTTCAAATCACCCGTAAGTGGCGTAAGCTTTAGGAAAGTCCCGTTACCAAAGTCATGATCGTTATTATTGCAATTCTCCTTCCTGGAGTGAGAAGAGATCAGATCTGGCTGGATTATGACAGGCGTTTCCTTCTCCGGGCTGCTAACAACATCTGGAATAGGCTACCCCGATGTCATTGGGCGGGCAGCCTTCCTAGAAGGGACTAAGCGCTTCCAGGAGCCTGAGCACCATTTCTTTAATAGATCTTTGGCTTGGGGTATGTACGTTCAAACCAGCGAAAGCAGTTTTCAAGCTCTTTCTTTAAAGTCCTCTAAAGTCTTTGCATGGTAGCCGTGTTGCAGGGCAGGTGTTTTGCTCCACAGGGAAACCGCCTTGGTGCATACCCTATGGAACAAAAGCACTGGCCTACAAGGTGCCAGCCGTGCAAACCCCTTTTAATACTGCTGTGCATGCCCCGTGTGTTGTTTGCCATAATTGGACAGTAGCTGGCGGGGATGGGTTGAGTATAAATCAGAATACGAAACAAACCCGTCGATGCAACAGTATCAACGCTACACGTATGGCATAACTATTTTGACATGGATTTCTTGCTTGTAAACGTCATAGAATACTTCTTCATAGCCTCATTTTCATGCTAACAGCATTAATGCCTGTTCAGAGGAGTACAGGATAAAATCAGCGTAACAGGGATAGAAATGAGGTATCAACAAATACACGTACATCCACGTTGCTCTGTGGTTTACATGAACTCAGCCTATTGAATACAAATTATAAATGAGACAAGATACCATAAATCTAAATTAGTAACTTAACTCACCTTTTCAGAAAGAAAGACTTGTTATCAAAGGAGACTTCGGTAGACCTGAAGCACTATCAAATCATAAACTAGTTTGCGAGACACACAAACACAAGCGCCTGCCTCTAGTCTCTAACTTTAGTGGTGCTGACAAAACGAAGCTCCCCCCCAATTTATACTAATGACTTCCAGCAAAAACAAAGAACCTGTGCCAAGTCCAATCAATGATCCTCAAGTTCCCTTGGATGAATATGCGTCACTGCTTTGGCGATCCCGACGGATTTTGACTTTTTCCCCCCCGCCCCAGCCAGCAGACCGCCGCAGGACAGGGAAGGACGGGCTTCGGCAGTGCTCACTTTTTTCCCCTGGCCACACAGCCAGTAAGTTCGGTGGGAGAAATCACTGCCTCGTAGATGACACGTCACTCTATCGTCTGCGCGTCGTATACGTGCGTAGGTCTCAACGTGACGCAAATCACATTTTGGCGCCTTGCATTATCGTTTCCCCTGTCTTCTTCTCTGCTCCTTTTTTTTTCTTGATTAATTTCTCTTGGCAACCGATGGCTGGAAGTATTATTAGCTAGCTGCCCTTCCAGATCAGTCTGTGTGGTTTTCTGACTGGTAATCGGTATCCGTGTTTGATCAGATCCGTTCGGGCGACATTTTTGCGCGAATAAAAACCCGTCGCTTCGTTTCAACATTTCTTTTTGCAAATGATGGAAAGAGGACAATGTATGATTTTTGATAACTTTGGCTAACTGGAGAGACAGCAAAACTTACCTTATAGATTTTCATCTGCTCCAAAGTGTATTTTCACCATTTGGTAATTCCTTACAAACGGGAATTTTTGCTAATTATTTCTCAAGAATCAAATAAACTGTAGTTTGCATATTTGCCATTTGGCTTGTTATTTTTTCTTTGATACTATTGACTTGTTGGCTGGGTGTGATTTTATTTTTACGCTGGCCTCTGCACTATCCTTCGCCAAAGTGCCTTCCTAAATAGCACCCCAGTTGTACAAAAAAGGAGCAAATACAACGAGAATGGACAGAGCCTTTGACATAAATGATTTTTCGGGCGTCACATTTTGGGAAAAGGAAACGAGATCATTTTACCATAACCAAGGGCTTGCGAAGAATCACTTATTTGGGGATATTACGAGAAATGAGATCTCAATTGAAGAATTTTTGAGATAATCTCTTCAGATTTACTGATTTGGTAGGCCTACTCTATACTTTTGTCTACTGTTTGAGGATTCCGTTCATGTGCATCTGCTATTGTGAATTTAGGAGTTCGGTCGCTCAAATCGACGGAGGTTATACAAAGAGTATCTACGTTGAATGAATGAGAGCTGGTTGCACTACGGTGATGTGACTTACACGCTTTTGTGGAACAGATTGGATCTGAGCACAGAGTTTCCTCAGAGGTGAAAATCCAAAAAGATAATCCTGGCTGGGGCACTTGCAACAGGCACGGTCCGGGGGGGGCAGTGACTTTAGGACCCCCCATTGTCTATCCCCCAAAAATGAAAAAAAGTTTGTTTTTACTCCTAAAGTGAAAGAGCAGTACCGACAGTAAACAGATGACTAGCCCCCCCCGCCCCAACAAAATGGCTCTAGAACCGCGCCTGACTTGCACACTTACACTTCCATTTTCTATACCGAGCCGTAATCAATGTTGCCCACTGCCCTCCGTTCGTACGCGGGATTTGACCGAAGGGCTCAAACCCCTGCTGTTCTTTGCATTGTTCCCCTCGCCGGTTTCTTCAGACGCCAACCTAACGTTCTACACAGCTCCAGTGAGCTTACAATTCTATAGTCAGTTTATCTAGTTCTTCATTCCAAAACTGTCCCTACAACTCCAACAAATCCACATATACCGACATAAACACACTAAGGATCATCTATATCCGTAATGTTTTTCAAAGCATTAGAAATCATATGCAAATGAGGAAATGTTCTAGTCTTTGCCAAAAAATATGTAAGATGCACAGGTGGCCAAGGGAACAAGGTTTACATTTTATGTCTTCCTTAAGCCATCTAAAATTTGCAAAAACGTAGCGTACAAGCTTTCCCTTGAATACTGTACAAATCTTGTCATTCACATGGGCCTTCATGTACATGCTAGTTATTTTTTGCGGTTTCTAAAACAACGGGCTATTTTTTTCCAAATCGTCTTCCAAAAACAAAGGAAAAAAAAGTCCAAACTTGATTATTGAATTATTGCTGAGTGGGAAAAATGAGATTCAAATGTTTCACTTTAAGAAAAAATTAATTGGCTAAGCCCTGATGTCTTGTTGTCATTAATCCAAAAAGTACTCAACTTGTTACACGAAGCTGGATTTCAATATACATTATTTTACACTTCCTTTTCATTTACAAAATGTCAAACTATCCGCAAATGTCGTGAAGAGTTGGAAAATCACTGATAAAAGAAAGCCCCCCCCCAAAAAAAAGAAGAGAAATTGAAGCTAGAAGGTCAAATGCCGATGGTTATATCAATACTTCTTTTCTCAAGAAGCAGTGGTAATGCCAGCCAGAATATAAAAAAATCTGGAAACCTTTTGACGATAATACTGGAAACCTGATCCTCCGGCGATTAAGGTGTGATTTAATAGGTTATTCACTTTTGCTCGATGCGTATCTCGTCTCACATACCTCTTCCTTTCGACTCCAGTAATTCATTTCCTCACGCACTACTCTCTTTAGGTTACAACATGACTCGGAAACATAAGACTGAAGACCCTTTTGGCATTTTCGGCCCACAAACCAGGACAAATTGTCCCCAGTGCATGGATGATTATTTTCTTTCCTCGTCCTCTTTCATTACCTGAAAGGGTTGCGCATTATTTTCCAAATTAGGAAAACTATTATGAGACGATTTCGTGAAAATGTAATATTCTGCAGTTTCATAGGTCATCACAAGTATACACAATTTTATTTCCTATATAATATACAGTCGCTTGGTTCTAAAAAATAATTACCACTTAGTTTAATTTAGGTTTATTTGACATACCCTGCCAAGAGATAACAAAATTTAGAACATATATCCGTATTTGTTGAGAAAAGATTTCCGATTCCTTTTATCTGTAAAATAGACTGTCTTCGAAAATAATTTTTTCAATTTGAAAAAAGGTAGTCTCCATTTAATGTTTAGTTTTTGGTGAGTTTCAAAAGCATTACGATAATTGACAAATGCTAACTACGATAAGGTTTTCATTGCTGCTTTAATTCCATCATATATACTGCTGCACAAAATAGTAGGGAGGTTCAAGATTCACCCTGAAAACATGCGATCATTAAACCTCATTACTGAAATTTCTCAGCCACATTTTTGACTTGTCTGAAAGTAGTGATTTTCCCGTCGGTTCTTTTGATTCCTTGGTGTAAATGCCAGCATTAACTTGTAAATGAGAACGCTATAAAATCTCACTCACAGCCAGTTCGTCAACTGTCAGGAGTGACCGTTAGTAAAAAAAATTTCTGTGACAAACTTAGGGCGGGTTTTTTTCCTTTCCTTCGTTCTTTATTTTCAGGTAGTGGGTGGTGACTCGCTCAAATAAACTGTTCGTGTATCCAAACGTTTTGAGAGTTGAGTGTTGTGCTGAAATCAAAAACAGAACTTGTGTCGACATAAGGGGCGATTAACAAAAGGAAGAGGGAACTGACCACGCTGTAGGCTTTGATTAATTAATGACAGGCTTTTACTTGGTAGTTTAGGTCAACTCGTTAGTTGTACAGATGTACAGGCTTGGTTAGATAGGTTTAAACGATTTTAACACGAAAATTCAAAGGTTCTCACTACCAAATTCGTCAAACTACTTCAGTTTTTCCACAGCTGTTTTTAAATGTTAGCCATTCGGATATAGTTAGACTGTTTTGTGTTTTTAAAGTCTCTTTTCACGGGTTTCTTTTTTTGTGGGCAAAATTGCGATGGACGTTTTCACCATCATGCCTTCAGTTACATGTCATGCTTCATGTTGTGCATGCATCCGTTTACGTTGATAGTTATACTATGCTAATAACACAAGTCAAACAAAACTAAATGTAACATAAATGGTACACTGCATCTGTCATTAACTCTGTGTATTAGAAATTGGCTGTTTCTAAACCTGTTGGACCCCACACGGCCACTTAAAACCAGATGAGAAGGCATTAGCTGGGTGGAGGTGGACAGGAAATAGCCAGCTTGTTCAACAGTGATGCTGTGACAGAATGACGCCCATATGTTCACTTTCCTGCTTGGTCCAAGCTTTCGTCTCATTAGTGCATCAATCCAATATCGGATTTGCTAAAAACTCTTGCTTCTGATTAGTTTCAAACAGCGACGGGGGGGGGAGCAAATTTAAAAGCGAATGCAGCTTTGGTCTAATTATTTATGGGGAGAAAAAAAATCAAAAGCCTTAGGTGCGGTCCCCCTCCCCGGATACGCCATTGGTTTCAAACCATGAATAGTTTATAGTGCCTTTCTCAGAGTCTCAGCTTAAAGGAGAAAACAATTTTTGTGAATGTGTACACGCAATGAACCTGATGCATTTCTCAATAGCATTGTGCGACCGTTGATCTACATCAGGAACCATACGGACTACAACAGTAAAATTAAACCATCGAAATCATGTCTTGTGACGAAATCGCACGCCAAAAAAGCTTACCTGACCATTCGAGTTAACTTACCCCATGGAGTGCTAATGCGAACGTGAAAGTGTTTTACACTTTCAAAATTAGAACTTAAGGTTCTGCATTCTCTCTATTGAATCTGGAAGGTTTTTTAGGAAATTCAAAAGCATATATTTTGAGCTTCATCTAATATTATGTAAGAGTATTCGTTTCTGTGTCAAATTTTGCTATTCAGCTGACAAACTTGGCTGGGAAAACATATAAACATAATACCCTTATTTTTTTTAATGGCAGCGTGTACTGACTGGCATTCGCACGTTGAACCCACGTCTTTTAATCGTATTTTTAACTGGTACACCTCTTCCAGGAAATAGTAACTCATTTTTATCTGATCCTTTACAGACGTCAAGGACGAAAACCCTGTAGATACACCGTCGCCCCACGGTCAGCGTGATAAAGTCTTCTTTGAATTTGTGTGTGCTTTTGTCTTGCCTGGCGCGTTAAATCCATTTGGACTCTACTCTGAGAAGATAATGTAGGCCTATTTGCCCAAACAGAGCTCATAGCTTGTCTTGGGAAAATTAATGGTTCTGTTCGTAGGTTTATGTAGGCAACAAATTTCACATAAGCGAGTATTTTTTCATTCAAATAAAAAATAAAACAAAACTAAGATAAACTAACACGTCTTGAATAAGAGGCTGCGCCTCTTCTACAATTTTCTTTGGTATTCAGTAGATCAAGTCCCTGAAACTTACTTTTATTCAGCCCTTTCATGATCATGTGTGTGATCAATCAAAGAATCTACAGCCCGGGTTTTCTTTATCCATTGTTTTGGATATCTTGCCGGGTGAAATTCCTGATTAAGTGCCTCCAAGTATTAACGGGTTCAAATTTTGCTTTGACTGTCAACCAAATGATTGGTACAGATTTCCGTTCAAGCTTTGTTTTCAATGTTTAAGGTGAACATGTTTTTGTCCTTTTTTTCCTCGACGCCATGCATTTGCTCTTTCTAGAACAGCATTGATGACTACGATTCACTTAAGGTTCGAAGCAGAGAAAAACAAATATGAAAAGCAAGCAGTAAATACTCGACGTCGAGTACATCGTCATCAGAAAAAGCGCTTGCCCTTTCGAGGTGCACCACTGGCCGCAATATCGTGCGCCCTGCCGAGATACGGGGTCTCCATCGCTGTCATTCATGGATATTCAAGCGGGTTGTCTAACGTTAATCAATAGTTCAGCCGGGTTTTAAGTCTATTACGGGCGGTCGAATTCACCTCCACTCGTCCCCCACTCTCGTACCACCAGGCTTAAGAGACAAGACCGGGCGCGGATCGTATCGGTACAGCGTCTGGACGAGTCCTGCTGGCGGTTTTTTGTGTGTGTGAAACCAGATCCGTCCTCGCAACCAATTCCAATTAGTCGTTCCAAATCGGACCCGCACTCGTGGTCGGCTCTCACCATTGGACAAGAATTTTCAATGCGAAAAACCGGCTAGGCCACAGACCTTCCACTAATTTTTTCCCCTATTTTAAATGATTTTCAGCGATCATTCCGACTTGAGCACTCATTTCATGATTCTTGGTTGATGTCTTACAAATACAAGTTGAATGATCAGGAATGAAATCTTGTCTTCCTCTTTGTTGGGCCAGTTTCACTCTGATTGTGAAATCATGTTGTTGTTTCATGTTGTTGTGTTTGTTTTTGTTCGTAGAGTTAGTGATATTTCAACGAATCAAACAATTGCTTTCATCTTTATGGTATATTCAATGCCTGTGAAATTATTCTACCCTTGCACCCTCTACACCATTTTTTAAAAATACCTTAAACTGAACTGCTCCCTTCATAATATTATTCCTGTAAACTAAGTTTCCATCACTATAATGAATTGCACTTAATAACCACACACTGTGACAAAAACCTGACCATATTTGTACTTCCCCGTACAGATATCGTGTTTGTCCCCACGATCATAGCTTGAGGTCTTGACATTTCGTTGACCGAGGAAAGCATCGAATGGAAAAACCAAGATAAAGAGCGCAGTAGAATGGCTCTTCTGATTGACAAGCCTGGTGAAAAGGAAATGGAATCGACCTGCACTAATCAATTGATGGGTAATTTCGATACCAAACTTCAGCAGAGAATTGAACATAAAGTAGATTTCCTGTCGCTTTTTTTTTTCTGCGAAGTTGGGGAGACATCCTTTTCCGCTGCACTGTTGCCTTTGTCCTTGCCGGGACTGTGATTTTACTTGCGTCAGTCTGGGTGCGGTTCCGACGGCGTCTTTGATAAGAAGGTTACCTGTTGTGTTCTTTTGTGCTCTAGGCCGAAGAAGGTTGATGGAAAGACATAGTGAGCCTGTTTTAGTTTTGAAAAACCGCCAGCGTTCGACCGCCCACGCAAAAAGAGCCCGTCGCCGGCCAGACTGGCACTGCCCACCCCTGCACCCCTGACGAGCACACAAACCCCGCGTCCACAGTGATCCATTCCCCCCGAGAATACCGGCACCACAATGTCTTAATTCGGCCACTGGAATTGATAGAAATATACATTTTCGCTCTGTCGAGCCATGGGTTTGACAAATATATGTTTGCTGAGGGAATATGGCGCGGTAGCAGGAACTATACTGGACAGTACACACAGTGTGCGCAGCTTAAGGTAGGGCACGCTGCCTGCTTTGCCAGACATGGATTCCGTGTGAAACGTGAATCCCTTGAGTCTTCCATGTAAGTTTCTTCACACTCGAAAACCACCTACCCTTTTTAGTGCTGAACTATGGCAAGTTGCTGTCCACGGCAATCTGCGAAGCCAAACTCCTGTAGCCTATCAGATCATTTGAATTCAAATATAATGACAAGTGAAAGTTTTTCTTTTATTGCAGCTGTGGTAAAAATGACGATTTCTAACTCTTGTGGGGTTTTAATCAAACGGCAACACTAGTCGGGCCGCTTCTCAGTAGCGGGTCCTTTCATACCTACCCTAACAGTCCCAAACCCTCCGATTTCAATATAACTTTACATACACCCTTGGGAGTTAGGGTTTCATGAGTGGAAAGCACCCACACGCAACAGCCGACACTAGATACCCAAACACGCTTTCAGTAATTCATTTTAGGAACGAAAAACTACGGCAACTTTGTGGCAAAATGTGCTGGTTTGCGCCCAACACCGTCGAGAAACATAAACGAGCCACTTTTCTTCCTCTGTCTTTGCAGCTCAACTGCCCTTCTTAACGTATAGTTGTTCTTGTCATTGTGTATCAATACGGCTGTTAAAAAGACTACAGTCACAATTTTCTAGGCCCCCTCCGTCGTTTTAGGCACCTCTGCATTGATGCTATCGGACAGAATCCTATGTGAAGTAGAACTTTTGATACATAACTTTAAATACATTTTTTGCTCGAAATGATCAGTAAATTGACAAAATTATTAACTATTAAATTCCACTATGACTGCAATTAGCTTTGTGGTGTAGTGGTGATTTGATTGACATCTCTGCATGCATCATCTGAATACATTGTAAAGTGCCTTTAACGTTAGCTTAAAGGAATGGATGAAGTGGTAAATGTTATTCAGACTGATAAACGAATTCTTAGGGATTGTTCCTCATAATGATGAAGGCAAATTCAAACTCCATTAAAACATCTATCCCTTTAATAAACGAGTTAGGAAGACTTAAAAAGTCATGATAAGGGTTATTCCGCAATACTGTGGTAATACTTTCCTTCAAATATTTCGTACTCTCCATACCAAGACCGTTTTAAAATTCCTGAACTTAAATCTTGCCATTTAAAGCGATCACTAATCAAAACAGCACGCAATGCATCTCAGTTTATTTGTCACAGATAAAAGTGATAGCAGTATATAATGAAAAGTCATACAAAAAGCCAAAGGATACACTTTAAGTCTAAAGAAAATACCAACATGTTAACGAAACTAATCATTGGTTGACAAGGCAAGCAAAATGGTGTGTTTTCTATAAAACACCTCCCAAAATGTCAGCGCTTGAAATCAACAGAACTGGCTGACAAAATAAACCCACTGGGGTTGTTAAGGTCAGCTTGTCCGGGCTTTCGTAATTAATGAAGGATGTGATTAAAATTCCCCACTGACCGCATTCGCTTGTGATGGGGTGTTTTTTGATGTATTGTCTTCCCATGTGGTAAAATTAACAAGTTTGAGTAGGTAGAATACATCGATAAAACATCTTATAAATTATTTGAGGAACGATGAGCATGCACTTTAAGAGATTTTTGCTTTAGGCCTAATACTGCACAACACATGCCGTCTTTGTCGACAAAATCAGCATACACATTTTACAGTATCGCGCTGTTGTTTAAAAACAGGTGTGCCACCTACCAAATATAAGCTGATTATTATGATGACTTTGTACTTGTTCTCACTATATTTGCGCTGTTCGCTCATTTATCTACGAAAGCCCATTAGTGCCATGGCAAGTATGTGCTCATAATTCGTTATTACAGATTATTTATTCGTTATTACGGATTATTTATTTCAGTATTACGGATTATTAATTAGTCATTACGGATTATTAATTAGTCATTACGGATTATTAATTCGTTATTACGGATTATTTTATTTGATCTGGTGTACTTCCAGTGAATGTTATCAATGTGACATTTACTCAATCGACAGGTTTTGAAAAAAGACCACTCAGTCACATGTGGAAATGTGTTGGAGGTGCCCGCAACATACGAAAGTTTTGTTGATTTGCGACGTGAATTTAACAAAATCTTACAAAGTGAGGCTTGGGTGATGGACGGTTAAATAGATTATCAAAATCTATCAAAGGAAAAGAATGGAAACTACTTGTTGCAGTTTTTTGTTCTGAAATCTTTAAGTAGTGGTTTCTTGTTGCAAAAATACATTTATAGATATTGCTAATATAGAGTGGCTGTTGATAAAAGCAATACTCTGTTCACCACTGTTTATTAAGTTATTATATGCCTTTTATCGTTAGCTTGGTCCTTTGGTTTTAACCCCAAAAGGTATAAAAGACTGAATTTTATCGTACTTTTGAAAGATACATGTATTTTTCTTTTGTTGCATCCAAAAATTATTGATGATCTGAGAATCATACAAGTATCATACAGGAACAGTTTTACTGTAAATGGTTTCTCAAATAAAATGAGGATATGTTTCAAAGATTCCGAATCTGTGAAACATAGATTGAAGTTAATTTTGAGAACATAAATTATATATTACAAATTATATGTTATAAAATTGTCAAAAATATAGACATTGTCCAGTTCAGCCATACATCTTCATTGTGACTGTTTTCCTTAAAAACAGCAGCAAGTTTTCTGCAACATATCTGTTTTTTTACATGTACATTTAAGTGCCTTGTTAAATTTAGCTAATTCAAAGTATACAGGCATCACCTAATGTCTTTGCTGCAACTATTTATTCATTGGGTCTGTCCTTCCCATGGAGGACGACAGTGAAGATGAAAGAAATAAATTGACAAAATGATAAAACACAGGACCATTAATTTATGTTGACCGTAGGTACATCTATTTAATTCTACAAACAAAATCAAGAAAATTATTACTGCAAAAAAAAAATTAAAGGAAAAAAGAAAATTTAAAACTGGGTTAACTAGAGTGACTGACTCTGGCGCCAAGAGGCGCTACACTAGGATTTCCACAACCAGTCTACTCGCTGGAACTGAGTGTCCCTGGCCAGATGTAATTCTGAAGAGATGTTCCCTGCTGTTGGTCATCAGAAATAAACATCCAAAATCGAGTGAAGTGTTTTCTAAGCATGTTCCACCAACACTCAATCCTTTGGTGGTTTTGACTGGTTCCCTACATGAAACTCTTGTCTTAAGCAAACGAATCTTCATGATCCCCTCTAAGAAACTGCTGCATTTGTCGGATGTGATTGTTTGCAGTTCCAAGATCAGCTCTTATGATAAGAGACCAAGATTTCGCAATTTTCGACAGAGTGTTTGTTTCCTTCTAGAACAAGAAGGAAGTAGCATCGAATAAACCGCTCACACTCTCGTTGTACCACTTGCAGGAATGCCTGAGAAATACGTAACAACGAAATGAATAATCCGTAAAAACGAATTAATAATCCGTAATTACGAATTAACAATCCGTAATATCGAATTAATAATTCGTAATATCGAATTAATAATCCGTAATGACGAAATACAAACACATACTTGCCATGGCACTAATGGGCTTTTGTATTTATCGGTGATGCCATCGCTTTGGTGTGATTTACACATAACACAACTGATTTATCAAAGGCAGCTGATATACCAGTGGTGATCCAATGATGTCACAATATACATGACGCTAAACTGTATCTCTAGACCGTTATAATAATCAACAGTAACACTCATCACTCTTAAAAATAACAAAAAACCCGGGGAAAAAACCCGTTATCTGTTCCATTCTGCCTCAGAATGATCCCCTCCTTTGAATATACCTCGCCAGATTACTGTCTCAGCCTCAGCGATAACTGTCTGTGGGGATATAAAAATAAGAAGCAAATTCGATGATATATGTCAAGATAAATTAATCATCTGAAATAAACATTAGATCCAGAGTCTATGTCTCGCATGCAGCCCATACGTATTTCAAAATGCTGAAGGGTTCACTCGTATTGAATAAGAACAGATGTCTGTTCGTTTCATTAAATGGAATTAAAGGCAATTCATTGGCTTTTAGTCCCCTCAAGACGAATCAATAGTTATAGTCTTGCGTTTGGTGTCGAAATTAAATGCTTTGTATGAGAAGCTTAGAAACAGTTTTTTTTAATTAATAAACAATAATATTTGAACATCAATAATAAACAATAATAATAATAAGTCTTAATCGATTAGACCCCACGAAAAGCACGATAGCTTTTAATAACAGAAGACGTAAATAAAAAAGTCGAGCAAAAAACATTTCCACTTAGTCCGAAAAAGTTGTGTCTGTTTTATTTATATATATACACCTTAATTGTTAGCCTTGAAGGACACAGAAACTATGATGGGACGTCAGTTTCAGAGGGAAGAAGGGTCGATCCTCCGTTCCGATACGGACCACGTAATGAGCGAACCGGAGTCCCCACGCAATTCCCAAGCGGCGAACGAGTTTCCCGCGCAGTTCCGTCAGTAACGAAATCTCCGCGATACGAGGAAGGCCAGGGGGCCGCCTTGGTACAATGAACCGCTCCCTGGGACCTGATTAGGATCTCTTGGAGTCAGCAATTAAATTCAACGGCAACTCCCCTGGAGAATGGCCCGTGACGTGGGGGGGTGGGTCTGTCCACAGACTGGGTCATGATTCCGGTTGTATAAGTTTGGTTTGTTTTACTTTTGTGCCCCTGTCAAGTGGATTCGGTGGCCTTTCTTTACTTAATAGACTCTTGCATTTCTTTGAGTATATTTAAACCAATTTGTAAAATTCCAATCGAAAAATCGAGAAGGAAACGTAACCAACCCCCTCTTAAAATTCAAACAAATAATCTACATATGCATGTGGAAAAGTTAATAGTTTCCAACTTGGCCAAACATGCCGAGTGGATCGGGTCAAGAAAGTTACAATTTTGCCTCAAATGTTAAGCTAGCAAAATGAATAAATTTGGGGCAACTATAGAGGAAGGACACAGCGTAATGCAAGCAACTGCGCAAGCATTAAATTTGATGCTGTCATAAGGTCATACCAAGCACCAGCATAGGCATGAATATTCAATTTCCTATACCGCAGTACACGAAGTTTTAAGGATGCAGATTACCATCGACAAATTGCGGCGGCACAATCATAGGGTACACAGGGGTTTCGTGCTTGTGAAACAGATGGCGCGTATCAAGCGTTTGCTGCACTCTGGCTATGGACATGCCAGGCATGCCAGAAAGCGGTAATTGGCCAGATGTTACAGCCCGGGCAGTTCAAACTCCTTCTGTGTCCTTCCCCCATGGAACAACAAAGCATGTGCGTGCAAACTACGATTTCGGTTGCTAATGTTAAATTATGTTAAATTAATATGTCACACCTGCTACCGTGCATTCGCCTGCAAGAAGATATCATTGTACTCTTAATTGGTTTCTGAAATCAATATCGCCAGGCAGTGGTTTGAGAACAATTTCCATCTCCACACTTTGACTACTATAAATGATACAAATGCAGCCTCTCCTTAATAAAACCCTTGTTGAAGGTGTTCTGTGCTCTGCCTTTTTTCCTCTGTAAGCATATTCGGAACTGTCCAGAAATTCTAGGCGCGGACTCTGATTTACTGAAAAAAGAAATTTCGGCTCGATCCACCGATGTACAAACTTGCACAATCGAGAACAAACTCTTTGCCCCAAATCCGATAAGAGCCCTTTTAGTGGACTTAAAACATCAGCACATGATTTTCCCTAACAAAAATAAATCAACGTAATTAATTCTAAAAGTGTGCGCTGACATCAACTGTTTGGAACTTTCAATGAGTTTTATTTCTGTTCCAGAGTGTTACCATTCTGTATAAATGACCTGTACCAATGCTTTAGTGTGCAACATTGAAACTTCTCAAATCATTCGACAAGCAAATCGTGAATAATCTATGTCGTAGCCAAAGCGGTACGTGCCCCCCACCACAAATTCCCGGTGCCCCCCAGGTGCCCCCCCCACTGAAAAAAACGGAGGAATGGATATTGAGCAAGGCTAACAAAAACATGCCCCCCCCAAAAAAAAAAAACACCACTGAAAGCTGGTGTCCCCCGAGATGCTGGTGCCCACCCCCCCCACCAGTAAAATCCTAGCTACGTCACTGGCAACAGGGAAGTCTATGGTCTCTCAATGTTAAAATCACAAAACTTTACTTTTTTGTTCACCAGCGTATAGACTTCTCTCGCATTATGCGTTGCTGGCGTCTCTATGGTGTCTCAGACTCAGAGACTGGTTTTGTTGTTTTTGACTGAGTTAGGGGCCTACAGCAAATGCACACAAGGTTTACTCAACCTAACCCAGTGATACAAAACTTTTTCCCTCTGAGGACGCGTTAGCACATACCTCTACGGGCCGCTTAGGTTTGCGGAAATACTACCCTCGATTGATTTAAGATTTTTACCACTAAATGCACATTAATTTTGCCTCATGTACTTTTGAAGAGGGTTGTGTATTCGTTTCGAATAGTTGTGTTCACTACTTGGTGTATTGATACAGCCAAACTGGATTTGTAATATGTTTTGCTGTTTACTGACGACTGGTGGCCAGCCATTAGTTTGCATGGACTTAACAGTCATGTACGGGCAAAATATGACTGTGACACAGGAAGAAAAGACCCTATATTTACCTTTAACCGCGTGGTGAGTCCCCCCTCCGATCATCGGTCGAGCCAAACACTACCGCGCTACGAAACTCGACAGGATCCACGATGTCGTGGCGAGGCTCTTTCTCGTCGGCAGAGGGCGCTGCTTGTGCTAGCCATAAGTCACCACTGCGCTCCTCGAAGTCTGATCTCGGGCGGGAGGATTGTTTCTGTTTTCACACACGACAAATTAAATTGAAACGTTTATGATCACATGTTTCTGGGTTACCAACTACGGGAATATGGAAAAGAAACATTCTGGAACATTACTGTGACAGAACATGGCCCGTTCAATGGCGCTCTATTTAAATCGTGAAAGAAAGTGATTGCACTGTTTCGATAATGAAGGAGTAGCCTGTTTTTTCGTTGAAGTGAATAAACTTTGCATTGGCAGGATTGTCTTCAATTGTCACCATAGGGTCGACGTAATGCATCTTTGCCAGCCGCGAATTATTGGTTCAGCATGCAGGAAATCAAACATACGCTCCTCGCATTTCAGTGGTGCACGTTGCTGCTAGCAAGACGTACCTTATGAAACGTTGTACGCGGTCGCTCCCCATTCACGCAGCTGTATCTGTCCTCGTCCGTGACGTCACAACAGGACGCCGGGAATGGAAGATGGCGCCTCTGTGGGCCACTGTTGTAACCAAACGCGAAAGTATTTCATGATGGTTACATTAGACTGTGTATCTCTAATAAAGCACAGTGTATCTGTCCAGAAGCATTCGAACACGTGTACAGCGAGACTACGCCATACAGCACTACACACATTGTCTACAATTACCTGGAATTATGTGTAGGAGAATGGACGAGGAACTGTAGATTTGTGCTAAGAACAGGCAAGGCGAAGCCGGGCCCAGTCTTGCACGAATCTACAGTTCCGAGTCTATTCTCGGACTATTTCCCATTGTTACACGAACATGGAGTCCCGAGTCTATGACGCTCTTGCTGTTACCCTACGCCCGAGTGCATGCCTTTGCTCCATTCATTAAGGTGCATGGGTTTGGGCTACGTGAAACATCGACAGTAGTCAACACCGTCAGTGCTGGATACACACTCGCTTCTCTTCCTCTTGCGCCTTGGAGTCATTGTTACACGTGTGTCATAGCAGCGAAACCTATCAGACTAAAACCACCACAGGACTCTATGAAATTGAGGAATGCTATATCAACCTCGTGATAGTATGGTTAGCACTTTTCGAACCACTTTACAAACCACTCAAAATGAGCTCCACTGATACTTACATGTTCTTATATATGAATCATTCCGATATGCCCGTCACTACATATCGCCAATTTACTGGGAGAATGGGCAACTTTGGATTCAAATTACGATGCCACTTTTGAAGTTAAATAATAATATTTAAGAATTTCTATGAAGTGCACATTTCCACTTAAAATTGTTTATAGCGCTACAAATATTAGCAATACAAGAAAAAATTCGGGCTAACTCTTCAAGCAAGATCATATACATGTGCTTGGAGAGAAGCGATTCTGACAGATTTGTCACCTCTGGACCGATGTAATCTTGGAACAACTAAAAGATGTACCCGAGTTTGTGTCAATTCAATTAAGCTAGAATCCAACGTTCTAAAAAAGAGCGGGCAAAACCTAGACAAAGAAAAGCAGCCAAAACACATCAAATTAAGTCCTTATTGAAAGGTGAAGAGAGAATTCAAATCCTTGTTAAAAATTTTGTTTTACAAAGTATTGATCTGGAAAACACGAGGGATAACAATCTATGCCATTTCTATGGAGAAATTGAAGTATTACCTTCCTGACTTTCCGATTCCTGTACACTTTTGGTCAGCAAGGCGGCTCCTGATCCGTTTAACACAGCCTATCCGCTCCACCTCGTTTACCATGACACAACAGTCACGGAGTGACTCCCCCACGTCCTGTATGGTGACGTGCTGTCCCTGTTCTGTAAATAATTAATGATTGGGGTTGAATTCAGAACTCACGCATTTGTATCCGAAATGGCTGTGCCGATTGCACTCCAAAGATATATAAGCGCTGGAAATAATGAAGTATACAAGTACATTTAGCTTGAAAAAATGCGGCCACGATGCCTGTCATTAGAGTTCGGGCGATCAAGGAACCCAAAAAGTTTAAAAGTCATAGTTTTGTGTGGCCCAGCTGGACTCCCTGGCCAAACTACGTCAGTCGTATAATAAAGACTGGCGTCCAATCTGGCTGTTCTGTGGTGCATTTTGTCAAAAATGGTTACAGTTGGTATTCTGTTGATGACTGTAATTCTAATGGAGTGTTTTCTGTGTATGTGTCAATGAAATGTTGTTCACGCAGTCTTTATGAAATTTGGCCAATGAGAGCGATGCTTACCTTCTGAGTTCACGTTACTGTTATCTGTATCCAGAAAGTCACCGAATGCCCCGAGAGCTGCGCTGCCCACAACATTAACGCACACTGCCCCTATACGTCGATCGCTCCACAGGCCATGGTGCCTTGCCCTCTTACCGCGCCGGTGCTTTCTACGTCTGGTCTTGTCATTTGGAAGACGAGGAATCCTGTCCCACTCACCACTGGTCACTCCCGGTACCCTCCAACTTGCACTTCTCCTGGCACGTTTAGCACCCTCAACACCCTTTCCCTTTAGTATATTTTGGTGACCTGATCGATCGTCATCTTCTGCAAATTTGTGCGTTTCACCATCTGCTCCGAACCGAATCTCTTCTTGCCACGTACCAACGTCAGGCGGGCCCGGTTGTTCTTCTTCCCAGTCGTCGTAATGTTTCTCTTTGAAGAAACATTTGGATCGGTGCTTATCCTGCAGCAGGCAACAGTGGTCGATCTTTCTAGCTGTGTGGCTAAAGTTCCCCATTTCAATGTAGATTTCAGGGTCGCACAGTCGATCAAGTAAGGTGTGTTGCAAGGTCTTCAGGCAGCTACTGAACTTACGCCCATCAAGCTGGCAACAAGAGGCTAGACCCCCGAAAACAGCGGATGAATCATTGAAAAGTGCACTTCCGGTGGTGTTCTTTCTCTCATACCAACGGAAATATCTGCGACGACCCCCGTGCCTTCTAGGCCCCTTCCTGTCGACTTCTTCAGGTTCTCCCAATGTATCATAGTAGGATTCATCTGATCCATATCTTTCAGAGGTCCTGTTTTGACGTCTAGCAGGCCTTCCACTTTCCCTTTCCCTGTCATAGTGACTTTTCAGACGATCCAAGCCTTTTTGTCTTGTCCCCTCCTCTTCATGATCTATGTCCCTACCTTCCCAAGACTCTTTTACCCAGCGTCTTCCTTCCCCTCTTGTATGACCTGTATCAAGCCATTTTATGCCTCTTCTGCTTTCTTTACTTCTGTCACCTTTCTTCCCTTTGTGGCCCTGACGTTCCCTGACCCTGTCCTCTGAAAACTCTTGCACTCTGTCTCCCATCTCTGTTCTGTCCAGGTCTCTACCAAGGATGTCCTTGTTGTTCAGTCGCCTGTTTTCATCTGTCGATTCCTCTTCACTGTTCATGTCTCTGCTGTGATGGTCTCCACCGTTTCGCGTTTTCTTTTTACTTGGAGTCTTTGGTTTCCACTTTCTAGGTTTTGTTCGTTCTTTCTGGCCGTCTTGGCTGTCCTCTCCAATGTCTTGGTCTTTTGCTTCCTCTCCCAATGCTTCCTTGACTTCATGGTGAGGTGGAAGTGCACTTTGCAAAACGTTGAGGACCTGTAGAAGATCCTCGCTGTAGAATTCGTCCACGCGTTTGCATATCTCCCCCTTTGCACTACTCAGCCAACTGCCGACTCTCTTCCGGTGACGTTTATGTTTAAGGGTCTTTGGAGTGCGCTCTCGGCTTTGGACGTTGATGTCATTAGGCTCTCCGTGATTTTTGTCTGCTGAAAGAACACAGCGGTATCTCTCCCGCCCTTCAAGTTGGCAGCATGCATGTTCTAAATTGAGATCCCGGATCTCTCCCAAATATCCAATCTGGTATGCAGTGTCTATGTCTTGCCCGGAACAGACCTTGTCTACGTAAGCCCGGAAAAACTGCGTCAAACAGCGGTACCTTCTTTTGCCCTCGTTCCTGCAACATTGGAAGACTGTGTCATTGAAATCTTTCTTTGGAAGTCCTTCCATTGCTGTACACAATCTGTCCATTCTTGTCGGTTCTACCTGTCGGCGGGAATCACTCGTGAGGCTTTCAATGTCAGCAAGCATTGGTGCTCGACGATCAAGTAGCTTCTCCCTTGTCCTCAGGAGCTCCTTAAAACAACATGATCGTTCCTCGCGCTCCTCTTCTCTACAGCATGGATTGTCGTCTCCAACAGCACCACCAAGCCGGACAGCTAGTGGGGTGAGTTCCCCCCGGCAGGTGGCGGCGTATTTTTCATCCCTTGCAGAACGCAAACACTTCATTCTTTTGGCCCGACCACTGAATGCACAACACTTGACTAGATGATTTCTTGTGTCAAGCTCTTCGTCATTGCTGGTGTTTGTGCTGCGGTTTCCACAGAGACGATTCAAGATGCGTAACTCATGACGGGTTCTTCGTATGTCTCTTCCTCCTTCTTGGCAGTGCCTCTTGTTTTGACTCTTTGCATCTTTCACTTCAGCTGAAAACAGAGAGAATTTGAACTGCTTGTCCTCATTAGTGCCATCTTGAGGTTCAGCAAAGGCGTCGCCCGACACATCAGACTCTTTGGTTCCAGACGGAGATTCGGATGCATATGATTCCTTCTTTGATGACACTTCATGACTTGCAGCATTTTTCTCCCCAAATGTTACTCTCAGGATCACACTGATCTCACTTTGAACCTGGGATGTCGTCAGCTTATCACCAGATGTTACGAAACATTGAAACCGCGCCTCGCCTGTGGCTTCACAACACTCTGTGATTCGCTTTCCTATAACACCCTGTCCTAAGGCCGACTTTTTCCGGGCCCAAAATTGCCTCCTCTGGCATTTATCATCGAAACCTGCTCGAACAACCCTCCCAAGGCACATCACCTTGTTGTGTATATCTTCAACTTTACAGCAACTCCTAAGACCAGGAAACTTTGCCTCCTTTCTCTTTGCGAGGGCACAGAGACGTTCGCCAGGGCTGGCGGTGAGTATCAGAGGGTTTTTTTGGCTGGCGGCACCTTCTTCGTGTTCCCGTGAAAAGCAGTCGTAGCGGTACTTCCCTTCATCTGCACAGCAAGGGTGGATATACTGCGTCTTCGACAAACCAGGCTGTTGGAACTGTTTCCTAACTGACTTTGGCAGGAAAAACGGGGCTGGAATCAGACCATCACAGAACTTATCTATTGATTGCATTTTGACTTTTTGAAAACACCGGAATTGTCGATTTGGCCTTTTTATTCTGCAGCAACTACCTGCGCTGAAAACCGTTGTCATCACTGACATCTCTGAAGGCGATGATGTCATTGCTTTTCTTTTGAATGCTTGGCAAACGCTACATACTCGCAGCTTCGTTCTTGCGTATGCTGGTATGGTCCTGGCAATACATCTCTTGAGCTTACCTCCTAGAAAACATTGAGAAATTTAACAAGCACTTAGATATTATGAATGGTTACCGATTCACAGGTATTCTGGATATCGCAAACCCAAACTTCTGAACAGACGCCCGTAGTCGCAGGGGTTTATTTATACACGTCTGTTTACTAAATCAGGAGTTTTTGATGTTCGTCCTCAGAATATACGGCAATTTTTTTTAATCTTAAGATTAATACCAGTACACTTCTGTGTTTCTTAATGTTCCATCAGGTGTATTTTTCGTCACAGATGGACTCGGGAATTGTTTCTCTGATCCTAACACTGACAGTGTTCAATACAACAGAATACAGTATGCAATCAAAACTGCACCAGAAATGTCAGGATTAAGTTATCACTAAAAGCAATATATCTTGCGCCATTAAAAGGTGGAAACTACTGCCAAAATCTGTAACTTCTTTCTAATAACAGTACTGTGCGTGCAACCAAAAGTGACCAGTGATACACTGAGTTAGCAAACAAGAAGTGCGCTGTAAGTTTTTTGTTTGTTTGTTCGGTTTTTTTTTTTCATTCTTTCTTCTTTGGACTGAGTAAGGCAATTCAGGCAATGATGCATCCGACAGCAGGAAAATTACTCGCTGTTTAACGCATGTAAGGTGGCGCTTGACGACCGGGACTGGAGTGTTTGACATGGACTTCATGGTGCTTTGACATACCTGAAATACAGCGCCCTCACTCAATCTGCAACTGTGCCAGTGCAAGATTAGGTCGTGTCTGAGTAACTTGACTACGACTGCACACAGCATGTGAACCTATGAAAGCCAATCGTTAGCAACCATATCCATTCAAGTGCATCTCATGTGTTATTTCCACCATCCATAGCCAGACCGGGCCTCATACGCACCTGCTCGTTTACAACAGCGCCACCATCGACGACGAAGGAGAGGGCTCATGCCTGCGCCTCGAAGATCTTGGAATTCTTGACACAATATCTTTGGATCGACAACAACGGGATGCTTTTCCGAGTAGTTGGCGTCTGTTATTCCTTCGTCGACATCTTCGTCTGGCTCAGAATTTATAGGAATAAAGGACCCATGATTTTATTCCAAATATCAAAGGTTGAAAATCACAAAATGGGGCTATCTACGAGATACATTTTTACTGACAAATTCCTTAGTAGATAAACTACTCGTGTTGCATTTGTGCCATGACATGACAAAGTGAAATTTTGTAAAAACTATTTCAAATTCAGGTCGAGAGATACTCGATGTTTTGGATTTTCTCAGACTATAATGTGCTTAACAGCTAGTATCCCTGCTCATCAGTCGCACAACGCGAGAGTCACCGGGGGGGCATATCTTTGGGGAAGCATTCAACAGCAACAAACTGATACACCATCAACAGTGGGAGGGCGCCATTTCACACTAGATGAGAGCTAGCATTTATCCTCCCAGTCCCTGTTTCTCTTGCTTTTCACTCTTTTTTTTCTCTTTGATCCTCATTTTTTATTTCAGGGGACAAAGTGACAATACTTCAATGAATGTTTTGCTTCTTTAGAATATGACCTCTTACTGTTAACATGACAATCATGTTCAACAAGTCTTGGAACTGATGGAAATTCCGAGTTTCACTGCCAGTTTTCCCCATTTCATTTTTAAAGCAAATCAGACGGGGGATGGCTTACAGTCTGTCGAAACTTATTTACTAGAAAATGGTTCATTTAAATCGACTACACAACTCCCTTGTTTTGACATACCTTCAAATAAGCCGTCATCGTACTCGTTCTCAAAATTGCTGTCTCGCTCATTCGTGAAGTTGTAACCTTCCGGGTCGATTTCGTGCAGCAGAGCTTAACGTGGGGGGAAATTTTGAAGAGAGGTTTTTAAGCGTAAAACGAGGGTGCGTGTAATGTTGACAAAATAGAGATGATAGAAAATGGACATTAGCCTGAACCAACCGGATGCAACCTAGCAACGAGTCATTGGGGATGGTTGAACTGCAGCTATTACAATGTAGGACATAGACTAAGAAAACAGACGAACAGGAAAAGCAGACGAAAGTTATGAAGAAACTCACTATTTAGATAGTTGTCTAAATCCGGCGAGTAAGGGCAGACAGTGAGCTGAGGATTTGTAGACTGAGATGTTGTATCATCAAAGACTATCGCTCTTTGTAGAAAAAAAATGAATTATTTCTTTCAGTTGATAAACATCTCCCTTCCACGATTAATAGTCACTGACAATATCAGTTTCACGGTTCTTAGTTCCTTTCTATTTGGATCAAGTTTAAGAAAGATCAGCCGGGTCAAATCTTTGATTCCATTCTCCAGGATATAGTAAGAAAGTTTCTCTAAATCAGGAGCAATGACAATTTGAGCAGTCTGACACAAATGACTTTTAAATTATGTTAGCTATTAAATTTAACACCTCAATACAGACTCTTACATAATCACAAGGCAACTCAAGACTCAGTAATTCTTAATATTTACACAAAAAATACATGAGTGGAAAACTAGGTATTATTGGCTGGCACCTTTTGGTTTCCTGTCGATGGAAATTTTCAAATATCTCGATGTGCATGTATTTGACCTTGAACTCGAATTCCACTGGCATTTTTTGCTAATATCGTTGCCGCCATCTTGGATCTCAAAACGGCCTCCTTTTCAGACCTAATTTGTAGCATAAATTTTGACATATTAATGTCTAGTCCGTTTTTGGCGGCAGATCCAATGATCTGGATAGCAAGGTGTCTGTATCGTTCATTACTGGCTGAAGTACCTTCACTGGAAAGCGGCCAGCTTGGATATTTTAAACTGGTCACGTTATTAATTTACATTATTAATGTTGAGAAGCCTATCATACAAAGTCCATTTCTGGTTTGGATCTACCCTTGCCGACAGGAACATCATTTTGAGATCCAGGATAGTCGAAACTTGGTGGATGGAAAAACGTCACCCAAAAACGAGCAAGTGCCCAATCGTTCTATATAAAAGAAATTAATACCTGAATTTGACACAGCCGCAAGACGGTGATTCCCAGTGAAAGGAAGCATTGCTTGCTTGCTGAGGCCGGTCGGACACCAAGACTCCCGGACAGTCCTCAAGGTATCTGACGTTTCCAGAGCTGGGAACCAGGGTTACATCCTCACAGGTTTTGTCAGAATTATCGGACTTTAAGATAAATCTGGAGAACGGGCGGGCTTGGTTGCTTGCTTCGATCCTCACTGCAAGTATGACGATCGCATTGTAAAGTAAAGTTTGCTTCAACGGAGATTCGAAAATGGTGGCATAGGTTGCGCGGGTACCAGTGTGTGAAGCGCTCACCGTGCTCTCATCACTTGTGTTCTGCGTTCAATATCTCCTGCCTAGGCCATAATAAGCGGGGTTGTTCGCTGGTTTGCTCCGTGCCACGAGGGGTTTACTATGGGCCCTCTGGTTTAACCCCATCCGCTTAAATCAACACAATTTTTAGCTCTGCTTAGTGAGCATATTGTGTCGTTTGGCGGCTGACTCTTCAGCCTTTTAAAGTCTTCTGTCCGCACGACCACATTCTAGCTTTAGTGTCCTTATCAAAAAGGGCGTTTTAACACAATTGGTTCCTTTTCCCTTATATAGGTTGAACGTTCACAATCTTCACTCGCGTTTGCGCAGTGCTACTGATTTTGATTACTACACCAAATGTTGATTTGGCAATGACAGTGCCAAATTTACACTGCATTGCCCCATGACGTTATGCGCCAGCGCCACCCACACAGCATGGGCCTTCATATAAGGATATGGATAGGAGCTGCAGTACTCGCAAGAGACACAAACTATAACATAGCTGGAGGGTTTTTTTTTAATGAAGTAGTTGGAAATACTTATGTAATTTTAAAGGTTGTTTACACTTTCTGACTCAAAAAGTATTTCTGAATGGGAATAAATCGTCACTGTTTTCACGACGAGCCGCACGTCTCGATAAGCGCATTTTGTGTTTCACGAAGAGACACAAATCTGAATGCTCTTCGTACACGCACAAAACGTAAAATATGGAAAGACCGAAAAGTAGGCCAAGTCAGATTTTCATTTTCACAAAGAGCCACACACCTTTGTTACATTAACAGTGGCGCGGGCGTGATTGCGTGTGCTCTTCCCTATGAAAATTACATTGTACGAAAGGGCCAAAAAGTAGGAAAATATGGATTCTTGGGTGACACGGACGAACGCTCATCTTTACTAGTTGATTTCGGCTATTCAACCACTATGTTCATTTTAATTACTTGAACCAAGCAAAAGTTTAACTCTCACAGAATCATTTGAGGGTTTTTACTGCATAAACTTGTTGGTATAACATAAACATATTAGTGTTTCTGCAGTTTTATATAGGAGAAGCTTTTCGGCCATTTCTTTGAAATCTACATTATTGTGTGGCTCTTCGTGTAAACGGTGACTTGGTCGGTCGGTCGGTCTTGACCGGCCGTTTACGAAGCCTGCGCCAGCAGCTCAGAATATGATCGGTGTTCATTCTCCTGATTAGGTCTTAAACATTTTGGACAGGTTCCCTTTTTAATCGAGTTTTTTTTTTACTGATAAGGTACGTACACGTGCACCAGGTGTGCCATGCGACAGTAAAATATCAGAAGGACATGTTTGTTGAACTTGCAACTTTCTTTCTCACAAATAACTGTTGTTGGCACGGTTCTCAGTTACGTTCATCAGAGCATCATGAACGCTGAGAGTCATTTATAATTTATAAAACACTGACGTTGTCTGAAGTCTCCTATCACCACTGAAGTCACAACGATGTGTCAGCCAGGTGTCACCGATGGACCACGCCAGAGTCTTTTATTTACACGAGGAAACCGTGTTTTGAATTTACATGACATGAAGCGGCCTATCTTGTTTAGAGTCCTGTCTGTGGCATTACATTTGGAATTGAATTCTATGATCATAGAGAGTTGGGGCCACTTGAATTTCTGAACTTGTACTTTTAGAGATAAAAGGCCTAGAGACATTGAATAAAAGCTTTTCCTGAGCCCATCCATAACTGTAACTTGTATTTAACGTTATTATTCAAAACAGGGTGTTCTGTCATTTCCAAGCTAAGTATAATGTAATGAGCTAAGTTTTACTGTAATGAAAGATCCATATAACTCTGACAGAGGACACAAAGATTGATTTATAAACCTAATACTATTTTAGCTATGCAGCCATATACGTTTAGTTCGATATCTTACAGACTACCGCTAAACCCTCAATAAATGGTCTTCTGGAAGAAGAATTAACTAGTTCTACCAAAAAGGAACTCATCACCAACTCGTTATGACACTGAAGATTCAACTGCAGGCGTCAGGTTTTTTCTGAGTATAGCAATGTGGATTTTACGTTTGCCTCATCTAAAATTTCTTGTTCATGAATAAGAAATTTGAGGGAGATCCCCTGGTTAACGCATCCGAATGTTTTCGTTTATATTTGATCGATCCAGACCAAAGAATGAAAAGTTATAACCCGACCTTATTAATCATGTATTTTATTCTGAAAAAAAAGTAGGGGGGTTGTCTCCATTACCCGGGAGCACAACACCGGAACCCTGTGGTCATTACGTGGAGATGAGTATGTAAAATGAGCTCAAAACATGGGTAATGGAATTACACTTGATTTACGTTTTACTTTATTCAAGCATACGTCTGCCTTTCAGTTCAAAATCTAACAAATTTAAGTATATATTAATTACTAATTAAGCAGTCATTTAAAAACTACAAACTCTAATCGATGTTCAATTTTTGTTATACAGTACATGTACGTTTATATACAGTACGTTTTATTTTCTTGGAAAAAAGTGGGCCAAGTTCGCAAAACAAAAAATGGTCTGAGAGTAGAGAAGAGTGTTTTACGCAGCTTTCATGGGGTGGAGAGTTTGCGTTACCTTAATGACACTCCTGTGATTTATTTACAGAGAATTCTCTAACTTCATATTGACTGCCCAAACATTACAACGACGGCACTTCATGACAGTATGAAATTCCTGTAGTGCCATTATATACTCGATGGCACTATAGGGGTTTCGTATGAGAGATCAAGGAAAACCAAAAGACAGAAGTGGGTTTGAGTTTCCACCCATTGAAAGCTGCGTGAAAATTGTGTCAAATAATACTGAAATTACACTTTAGTTTGGCAATCGAACTTACATTCATACTGCTGGTTCGGTAGGTAACCAAACTGAACTTGACTGGCCACCAGATCATAGGCGGGCGTCCCAGTGACGTCACCTAAGTCATTGGAATCAGTGTTACGCTGTGTGAACACTGGGCACTCGTCCAAAAATAAGCCTATCGTTGACAAAAAGAAACGCAACTCGATAGCTTTCATTTAAACGGTCAGAAGGCTACCAACTCTCACGCATTAAGCGTGACACTCACACATAATTATTTTGTTAATATCACAGTCTCACACTGATAATATACATGTATTATCAAAATACTAAAAGGGTACAACGTATTTTAAAACTGAATTCAACCCATCTATTTTCTGTCCTGATTATGGAAGAAAAAGTTCTATACGTTAGCTCAGATAGAAAACAAACGCACGCTTTGATTTGCATTTTTATGGCTTTGTGTGATGTCATAGTGTTTTGTACACGGACTAGGGGCGTAAATCCAACAACCTCGTCCATAGTTTACTTTATTCCAACGTTCTTCCAATAGTAACACCTGGATAGGAAACTTTCTTCAGGTAATCTGATTTAGCACAACAGCAAGGAACAGTGGTATCTCATAATTGTACGATGTTTGTAATTTCAACGTGTATTTCGTGCTGCAAATTGTTTCACCTTCCGTCCCTTTGATTTGATTTGTGTATTTTTATATGAACTGTGGCATTGCTTAATGGGTTGAATGACGGTTTAACTTTTTAGTCAGGTCCACATGTGGATTGAGTTTTCAGTCCCTACCTGATTCCGTGGGAGTTACCCAGAATAGTCCTCTGGGGTTTTCTTCCCGCCTCTAAAACCGTAATTGCTTCTCGTGGTCTCCTCCTTACAGCTTGCCCTCTTTTGTGCCCAGATTTTTCACATTCTTTGAAATAATTATCTCGCCTGTTACGCAGTGATTAATGAAAAACAGGTGGCCGCAACAAAACAAATCGCATGCTTTACAGATTACAAGCTATTTTAATCTGTAGCCTATCAAAAAGCTCTGTAATATGTTACGTGATTGTGTACGGCGAATTCAGATCTCGGTGAGATAAAGATAATCCATATATTTGTATTTTCGGATTCTTGCGAGTAATTCGGTAATACCATTGATCAGGCCATCACAGCTTTAACCACCAACCCCACACCACCACCAATCATGACCACCACCACCCCACGATCAGGCGCCGAATCGACTACCACATTATGAATCCACACAAGAGCATTTTCAACGACACATGGTATTTTTGCCCACAAATGGTCGGTAAGACTATGGAAAGCCGTCAGTACAAAAATGATAATAATGCAAGAAATCTGAAAAAAGATCTTGCGCAGCTATTAAAAGACCAAAATAAAGACTACTCCTGAACTCATATGAAAATAAGTAATGGGAAAAATCATATTTTTTAGATAAATCTGACACCAGGCAGCCCAAATACGAATTGTGGGCAATCTCAAAGCGGTCTAAAGGTGAATTATATTTTATACACCACAACCCATATCTCATATACCTACGACTTAATCTCAAACGTACGAGTTTAATATAAGTTTTCACTCATCCGTACGAGATATAATTCGTATATATGAGATACAAATTGTCCGTACATTGTATATACTTCGCAGGTATGAATTAGTGGTAGGTACGAGATGCAAGTTTATATACGACGTATGAGTCGTACCTACGAGTTAACTCAAGAATGAGACAATTTTTCACCCTGTCCCTGGTACACTTTGTTATTTAATAATTTAATAATGAAATAAGAATGTTGAAAATTTTCAATGCCGTGGATTCCGTTGATGGGACGTGTGACTGTGGGCTATTGCTCCCTCAAGACCGTTCAGGGGAAGCCGACGAAGGGCAAGGATATGAATCGTTTATGTATGCATGACAGCCTGACGGAAAACCGTTATTGCGTATTATGTGTATGCACCTGGGGTACAAGGTTATACGGAACGATCAGGACTATCATTATTTCGTAGTTCTGGCTAAAAAAAAATCGTAAATAAAATTTAGTAAAGACTGTGAGAAACTGACAAGGCTGAATGTACTTACCGCTCGAAGCTTGTACAGTTTGTATGGCTGAGAGACAAAGCAAAATGCTTTTGACTAGCATCATCCCACGCACGCTGAGAGGCGATGGAACAAAAACCTGTACTGAGACAAATACAGAGTGCCTCGAACTCCGTCCCTTTGGAAAAACTGGTGACTATCTGCTTTTTGGGGTCATTGGGTTGGACTTATATATCGAAGATTGCTTACTCGGGCTTTACAAGTATAGTCTGTAATCTACGGTTTGCATCAATTCTTTAATTGTTGACACATCCGGATGAAGTCACCACCATGCTTTTCGTCACAGTTGCGAGGACAAGTCGAGGAGGCTTTTCTGTGCCACCCGACTGTAATGAACCTCTGCAGTGGTGCGCATTTTGCTGGGTTACCGATGGACATAAACGAGATTCAAAATCGTAGATCGATTGATTTTACTAGTTGTAAAAGTCTTCATACAATCTATTCTCTCATCGCTGGCCAGGCTTTTATTTCGAAGAGGAATTCAAATTGTACGTTGCTCTTAAGTACATGTACGTCAGTGTAGGGTCACGGATCCCCCACTGGATTTGCACACGTTTTTCCAATCGTGACTCTCTCATCCTTCCAGGCCCAATTGTGCAGTATCGCCCACTGATTTGATAGAGTACAAAGGTCAGCTAATGACATGAATAACCGTCTCTGCAATTCCCCGAAATGAACTTAAGGCATTTAAAGGAGCTTTGCCAAACCTGAATGTACCTTCTTTACACCGATGGTGGCTAGAAGTACTTATCTTTCAAGACGTTTTTAAAAAGTAACAGGATGATAAAACAAACCTTTCAGAAAACAAGTGTCTGCAGCACTAGCTATTCCACATTGTTCACACCTTGGCCCCGGACAAAATGATCTTGTACCCAAAGTCCAATAAACTTTCGCAAGTGAAAGCACATTCCATCGACTGACACACCACATAGCCTTGAACCAACTGAAAAGAATAATCACTTCCGAGGAAAACAACAATAATCACTTTCCAGGAAAACCTCTCTCTAAGTTTTCGTATGACAAAAAACGTCGAGATAGCGAAATGCGAAAGCACGACAGCCGGTCGTTGAACTTGACTGCGAGTAATTCGAGCTGTGGTTGGTCTCAATCCCGCTTCGCTGACCAATTCATCCAATTAGAGGAGGTGTCGGGTGCTTTTCCTCGGCCTCACGCCGATTGCCACCCGCCCATAAACGACTGTTTCACGTTTCTGTGTAGCAGCCAGTAGGCCTACCAGAACAAACATGTATGGTGCAGTACGTCATCATAACACCGGCTCGACTCAGTATTCAATGATTGACACAATCCCTCATGCTCTTCTGAAGCAGGCACTAAATACTGCGATAATTTTTCGTACTTCGCATTCTTGGTTGCAATTGTTTTCGGTCTAATATGTGCCAGATTTTCAATGCCCCACTCAAAGAAAAACCCGCCTTCAACTTTGTGTCACGGAATGTACGTCACTCTGCCACGCCACGCCTCTCAAGAGTTTGTTCCTTAATTTAATTCGACTGTAGCATTGTAATTGTCTCAACTGTACGTACGTGCTGGAGACAGCATCAATTTAAATCCCAGGGTTTAAAGTCCTCTTGCCTTGGGTGTGACAGCCCACAGCTCGTCAGGTGACCAGCCAGCCTAATTGGTCCGTGGTCCCGAGTCAGTTTGCGAGATTCACTGAATTACGGCTCGCAGTCCACAGTATAGCTCCTCCAAGGTGCATTGTTCATGCCCATTGGTCAAAACCAACCAGGCCTGAAGACTATCGATTAAACTGGGGCATTTGAATGCCAGATTGTTTGCCTGGAGAACATATGAAGTGTCACCACCGACATGAAATATGAGGAATGCATTTTTTTTATTCCAGATAGCGTGTGTTCTTGGTAAATAGATCACAACCATCCTCACTGCATGCGGTGAGCTGATTGGCAAATTACTCTCTACCTCAAATTAATGGGAGACTTTGAGACGCATGGTGGCGGCAGACACACCAGTCCTTTTCTATGGTTGTGCGCGTGTTCAGAACTAACACGCATGCCTAGAACTGCGCGCGCATGCCCACATCAAACAAAAAGGACCGTTGTGTCAAATGTCCCCATTGTGACAAAACGACGTCCTCATTTCTCTACCAACTAGTATAATACAAACGTAAAGGCCGCACCTGCCAGTAGTCACGGTGACAAACTGTAGGTTCTAATGTCACCTTCAGGAGTTAAGAGGCCATTCACATCTAAGGGCGATTATTACTGGAAAAATATATACATGGTACTTTTCGGCGAATGAAGATATAACTTCATATTCAGCAGTTCCATAATATTAACCTTAACTCCCTAGGGTGTGTGCAAAATTGTATTAAAATTGGAGGATTCAGGACTGTTGGGATTAAACATTATGACGTATCTAAGGGAGTCTTGTTTAATCCCCCGTCCAAGCTTAGGCCCTGTTTGCTAAATACAAGTTGTAGCATGACTAATTAATCATGAAGATAACAGCTGATTGGTCGAATTTGGTTTCTTAGTATCTGCAAATCTTTCGATTCCACAGTTGCCCAAAATAAGTGCTATGTTATGTTTCATCCAAAGACAAGACCCACACTTTTCCCTAAATTCACAAAATACCGGGCAGATCATCGAAATTGCACGCCTATGAGTATGTACCCGTACTTACACCTGTAATTTCTCAATTTGGCACAGAATTTCTGAATCCAGTACGGCCTTTGGCCCACCGGAGGCCAGTTGGTCTGAGTCGAGCTTTTGTCCGGTGAATTTGCGAGAAATCCGCTTTCAAAAGTTTCCGAAGTTCAGCTTTCCGAGTACCTAAGTCAGAATATGGGGATAACTTGTGGCAAAGAAATTCTTCTATCGCGGGATTTCCGTAGCTATATGAGTCAATGTATTCATAGTTTAAGAGGGAACAGATTCAAAGCGGTTAATTCGAAGTTTTTGGATCAGGTGGGAACATTAAACTATATTAAGGATGATTATTGACTATTGACCCCACTTTTTAAAGCTAAGAATCGAAGAAGTTAATTTCTTCAATTCTTTCGGGTATTATTCTCTCGATTGCATACACTTGCACAATCAATCCACTAAGATGGAAAGCTTGCGGTAAGCACCATGCAATATCTCTTTTTGAGTCTGTGTGGTTCTGATAAGAACCGGAGAGGCTCAACGTTTCGGACAGTGTGCTCTGTCCGTCGTCAGGACTTGCTCAGTCTCCTGACGACGGACAGAGCACACTGTCCGAAACGTTGAGCCTCTCCGGTTCTTATCAGAACCACACAGACTCAAAAAGAGATATTGCATGGTGCTTACCGCAAGCTTTCCATCTTAGTCGTCTGTCACCATGAATAGCTTGAAATCCCAACAATCAATCCAGTTGTACAACTGGTATGAAAACTCACGGGGAGGGGACTTAGGATGGTCACATTTTTATGGGAGCATTGAAATCAGACGTGCGAATGTTGGTTTGTAAAATCTCGTCTTCAACTAAACGTGTCTGCGTTACGAGTTGAAGCGGAATATCGACTATATTATGCGGGTGACTCAGCTGAAAAGGGCACAGTGTTCTGTCCGGTCTTAGAGCTAGCACTGTCTGGCAAAGTTGTTGTATTTCTTTGTAGGATGTTCTCACCTTTTTCCTGCGTCTGGAGAGGCGCTCATCTGTCCATAAATGTCCACATCGTTATTGCATTCAGGCCATACCATTGGAAAAAGACAATGACCACTGGATGTACAGAATGGAATGGTCATTTTGGACAGGTGATTTACTTCGCCAAATTTTAAATGTTAATCTCCTCGGCAGTAAATCACAACGACAATCTGAATGCAAGTACATGTAGTCACCTCTTCGGAATTTGACATTAATGAAACAATGGATTTATATAGTTCCATTACAGCACTAGCAATACCTTTTATGCATGCAAGCTAAACCCAGTTAGCGTTTGACTGAAAAAAAATCTGTTAAACTGCATATTTAAACAGCTTGCATGCAAAAGCATTCCCCGCAGGGCCAATGACCGGAGCAAAGGCAGTTCGATGTGTGCGTACATCCATTATACATTCGATAAGCCTCACCTTATCTGTTGAGGTGCAATGTTGACATTCCGTTGAAAAAGTGACCGTCGAAACTCAAACTCTACCTGTCTGTTTTGTTGTATGATCAAATGAGTTCTTCTTCAAAACGTTGTGTCATGTTGAGGATATCTACTTAAAGACATATGAAGATACACGTGCTGTGTATTTACTTTCGAATGAAACCACACCTTGCATGAATGCATTTTTTTCTCTTTGCATCAAAGCTCATGAAACGACTCGCAGACCTCCCAGACTCTCACTTCGTTACACAGTCCACTCGCTACCAAGAAACGATTACCGCGTTTCAATGCGTCTTTAGATTTTTTAAGTATAACCGCATCATCGGGAGCGATCATTAAACAAGCCATTACGCACTCGTTTCACGAACGGTGGCGACTCGCCTTCTGCCCTTGGCCACCCAGCTGATCAGGTGTTGGAGAGCTAGCTCAGGGTGCCGATGTGGAAAGCCGGTTGTGTGTGCCTGGCCCCTTTGATCGATTAGCCAACTTGGTGAAACGCAATAACTTGTACGCCATTTGCGGTTGGCACTTCCCGGTGTTTTGCGCGATATATGGTCGAGGCAGGTCGCGTGGTCTGTGAGTAATTCGGATTATATCCAATATCCCCAAGCAATAGCTGCTATCAAATTGTATTTTTGCGCCTTGCATTTTTATGCCGTCTCTTTGCCGCAAATGGATTTTTCTTGAAATTGACCAATTTTCGAATAGTTGAAACAAGATGTTAGAGCGGTCATAATTCATTGCTCTTTGACATTTTGTATATGTTTTACTTTATAAAGTTTCGGTCATGTATTGAATTTAATGATCAATGATTTTTTTTCAACAAAATGAATTTTTATTATTTCCACTTATGAATAACTTATTCAGAAACTAAAGTATCTTGAGGAAGAAAAGTATTAGCGAGCAATGGATCAATTGCATGAACGAAAACTTTAGTAAGCCATTGGATATTTACAATACATGGTTTTTAACAGGTGTGCTTCGTGGCATTTTTTTGACAAATCTCACCAAAGACGAAATTAAATTGTTTTATCACTGCCAATGCTACTTGAAAGCATTGGAGCAGTTGAAGGAAAAGCTGCTGAAGATCCAGTAGTCCGCCAAGTTAAACGAAGTATTTGATAACGAAATGGATCTCCAGTTCTTTAGGAACTGACAGGGTTTATCCCTTTTTAGAAGCAAGGTAATGATACTGAGCAGTTAGGTGATTGAGAGTCTACCAGAATCGTACCCAAAATTGAGGGATCGTAAGAGAAACCATGATAAATCATAGAAAAAAAGGAATAATTCAAATGTAAATCCACCAGGACCTGGAGACTTGCTGTTTTCAGTATTCCTCAAAACTTTCAATATTTCCTCACGAGTCAGTGGGCCGCTTTTTTCCCTATATAGTCAAATTTGAAAAAAACTAGGGGTTTAAACTGTCGAAAACAGACCAAAGATAAATGGCTGGCATGTGTTCTGAATACGGGTATTATTTCTTGTAAAAAACCGGGCCTCCTGAATAATTTCTCCAGAAGTCTTTAAATCGGTACCGTCTCCCTTAGTAATTCTGCTAATAATCCTATTATTACAGTTATGCTTCCCCTGATTCAAAAAGCCTTCGATGGTTTCTCTCCATGCTCCATCCACCTTGTACGGGTTCTAACCATAACGCCATCCATTTTTCCAGTATTTTCTACGGATGGCGTCATGGAGCCTTACAAACAGTAATTCTTCGATAAGGTAAAGTGACATACCTTAATCCGTTTAAGGTTGAAATCTGCAATCATTGGCGAGACGCCTACGGATTCCACGGTTGCACCTCCGGCATTGCCTCCTAACCATTGCGTTATTGGGATCAAGTGTTTCAATACGAGAAGCGAATAAGGAGAAAGAGGAGAGAGGAGTTGTCATTCAATTAAATTTGCAATTGATAAATCCTCCATGACAGGCATGGCGAAAGAAACAAGTCGCCGTAGCGAATGAATATTTGCTATTAAGCAACGTGATTGGAAACATTTGGATTTATTGGCAATCGGCAACTTGTGTTATTCAGCAATAACAAACTGAGTTTGGAGGAAAATTGTCTCTTTTCGGTTCTACAAATCTCAGCTTTCGTCCTAAACATACAATAATCAAATATTTGTCCCAAAATGAATTGCGCTTTTTTTGAAAATGGCTACATGATTTTCGTTTGTATTTAAAAGCACTTTTATATATGTCATATACTATTTACAGCCAATTTGGAAGACTTCAATATTTATGAAATATTTTTGCATTCAAAACTCACATCGTCGGGAAAAAGAAACAAATTTTCGACAGTGAAAACAACTTAATTTCACAAAATAACTTTTATTACCAGTTCATTGTGCTTCTTTTCAATTAAAACCTAAAACTCCCTACAGTTTACCAAAAAGAAAAGATTTTGTAAATATGTTGCTTCAAAAAAACAAACTGCCTACCAGTTACAACAACTTTCAGTTTTCATACAAAACACACATAAGCACTCAAAGAGACTAGGCTTCAATGCATACAGAGTTATAGTTTCAACTGTAATACTCCTTTGTCATGACTCCTATATTTAATAAGAGAAAAGTGAAGTTGCTTTGCTGTGTGTTCATCGATGTACCAGACTACATCATTACTGTGAAGACTTCAACACCCATTTTATACATGCAAATAGATTAGACAGAGTAGTTCATATTGTACGAGGGTCGCCAATTGGCACCCTTCATGAGCTTCCAGTACATGCAGTGATTACTTCATTATTGTGAAGACTTCAACACCCAATTTATACATTTCAATACATTAAAGAGAGTTAAATCTCTTGGGAGCAATGGAAGCCGAGGTCACCTTCGATGCTGTTATAAGTAGCATTAAATATTGATGCCGAATTCCTATAAATTGCGAGGCAAACATACACAGTTGAAACTTAAAGAACTCTTTAATAGTGACTACCTCGCCTTTAGGATTCTCGCAACATTTTTGGCACGTTGCTCCGCCATCGTTAATCTTTGCTGTGAAACTTTCGTTGAGCAGTGCGGGTTGAGGTTCGGTTTATAATGACTTTTTGAGGAACGTAAAAGCAAAGATGAATTTAAATCAAATGATTTTATAAACTGCCTCCGTTGAACAACCTCTTAGAAATGCATGCTCCTCTTGCAAATGCTAAAAAAAACTTTGTGGAATTAGAAAATATTAAACCCGCAGCCGTTATTAACTAACAACAATCTCATGTCCGGCCAAAGAAAAACGACTTGACATATCTCAAAGAATAACATGAAATAAGGAGGTTTACAATTCACAGCAGTTTTGTGAATAATTTTGATCTTGCATATTTACCTACTCTGCTATACGAGCACATCGCCATCACTTATCCTCTCAAGGACAGGATGCAAGTCTCCCAGGTTACCATTATTTTTCAAAAAGCGTCATAAATATACCGTTTTGATATAAGACGCTGCATGAATATGATATATAATAAATATTACCCATGTAGGCTACTATACATTACGGATCTGTATCATGAGCATTTCACCTGTATAGTTTCATATGTGTCAGCCCCCCCCCCCGCCTTCAAACTTCCCATAGCCGGGCAAGTCACCCCTCCCCCCCGCCAAAAATCCCCATCCGCCACCCCCATTCCCCTACTTTCTGGCACGCCACTGTCACATACCCCAGTATCAAGTTTGTTCTCGGTACGATTTTCTGAGGTATGTGTACAGGGTTTATTAGGTGTTTGAGGAGATCCTGGTCAGTAATAGGCCCCCAAATTCTCTGGTTTTTGGTCAGGGGATGGCTGCAACAGTGGTGCGGTGAGGCGACTTTTTTTCTCTCTCTCTCTCTCCTCACTTTTTTCCCAGAAATGATGTTCATGTACTCGTACATGTGTTTGTACGTACGTGCCGCCGCTACCAACACTGAAGTAGATTGCCTTCTCACGATTTACTGTTTAAAAACGTTTTCAGCTTGTAGATCACGGACGTGTATAATAAAATCTGGACCCGTAATGTCCTTATTTAATCAGCTTATAGAGATCATTGAATCCACTCGCGGCCATTTACCGAGCCGAATACAAAGCTTTCCTGGCAATGCCCGCCTTTGTACACAGGACATAAAGCTCACCTCATTTGTGTGGTTCCCTGATGTACATGTGTAATACAGAAATGACGTTATCTGAAAACGAGTCCCCGACTAAATATATGGGGCCTAGAAGGACTACTTTACTGTACTCAACCGCACCCATCTAAAGCACGTTGCAATTACGCAGTAGAAGGATACAAGACGATCAAGCAAATTGACGGCTTTTAGACTACGGGTATCAAATAAAAAACTTTTTATTTTGCCGATGCACAGGTCTACAGCGACGCGCGTGCTGACCCAAAACCAGAGACTTGGGGGAGTGGGGCCTTGGAAACGTATCCTGTTGGATTCGTTTTCGGCTTACCTGGATTATTTTAGTTACACTTGTCTACCAATGCGGAAGAGATTCACTTTCGACACTGTCTTGAACCTGTTTGAACCGGACGTGAATATATCCGTCATACAAGTGCACACTCCGATGATTACTAATGCAAATATGGGAGAATCGCAACAGCAGGCAATTCACAATGGCCAATCACAAAGCGCAAAATCTGTCGACCCTTTCCAAACACGCATTGGTGATTGGCCAACGCATTGCAAACTCTTGGAGGCGCGCTATTGTGAATCGCCCGCCGTATTGGTCAGTAAGTCAACTTTGCATTTCTTCCAGTTCCAGAGGTTTTTAGTGTTCTTTTGTTTTGGACCGTTCAAAGCACGAGTGGATACGTACGACGAATGCTATCCAAACCAAAGATCGTATAGCGCCACACAGCGACGCAAGATGGCGAACTTCACCGAGAATACACGTAAAACGTTGTAATCGCATGGACGCCATTTGACCAAGCGATACGCGTGCACAATGCATATTAATGCACAGGCGCAGGCGCCGCGGCAGGCACGTGTACCTGGTGAGCCTGCGCCCAAGCATTACCGTAAACTGCGCAGACGTATCGCTTGCTCAAATGGCGCCCTTGGTAATTACATCTTTTGGGCAGAGTTATCCATCTTGCGCCTTCGGCGCTATACGATCTTTGATCCAAACGTAGGCAAACGAAAACAACAGAATTAGTCAGTAGTGTACCAGTCCAAGCAATTGTTGGCGCTTGACTCGCTTAGACATGTATACAAATTCAGTTCACGTGAGACTCAAATCCCATGATCATGCATAATGTAGGCAGCAGAAAAGCGTTCGACAGCTCCGTATGAATTGCAGCTATGAGGCATGTTGGCATTCAATCTGTTCTTACGTATTCTTCATCGAGTGAATGCCAAGTCTTAAGCACGTGTTCACGAAACTAAATACACCGTATGTGTTCAGGCGGTGTTTGAGGCTATTCTTTGTTATTTTAATCTAGTTACAGCGAATGAAGAAAAGGTTTACTCTAGCTTATCTTGGGGGAAGAAAAAATATCCTCTAATGTGACACAATACGCATAAGGTCTATAGGGTTGTTGTTTGGAGCAGTGCAAATGTATGACCAATGATCTTTGTTGCATCTTTTAGTGCCGCAAACGTCCAGCTATGTTATAAGGCAAAGTTGGAGACATTTTGAAAGCTGCCTTAACGTCGTGTTTACGATTTTCACATATGCAGTTCGCTACCACACGAATGTTATGGTACACTTGCGTCAAGCGTACAGAGAGCGTATACGTGACAGTATCGTGGATTCAGGCTTTGGGTCCAACGGCAATTTCCCCCAGAAACTACATTCTGATAATTATTGTCCGTAGATAAAGGTACCTTCTCTCCTCCACCCCATCACATAGTGGTACTGTTTGGAAGTATTAGTGTCTTCGATGTTTCCAAGTACTTCCTTCAGTAAATATCAATGTATCTTATCTCGTATATGCTAAAAGGAAAAATTCCTCTTCGAATCCAGATAGCATAAAAATAATTCAGTCTGTAAAATTGACAAGTAAAAATTAAGACTCCAAAACAACTTGATACTAATTTGTGGCTGCATTTTTGGCATCTTGCTTTCTTTTCTTAAATGCAAATACACATACTTGAGTATAAGTAATTTATTTACTTAACATTTAAACAAATGTAGTGAAACCCGAGCCTGTGGTATTAGCACAGCAGGAGGTGGGGCTATCAGCTAATAAACATATTAAATAACACAGGGAGATTGAGTGAAAGTGAAAATAATTAGACTCCTTATACTTACAGGCATTTGTGACAATTAACAAGGTCACTACGTGTGATTGTCAACACCGAACTTATTTGATAAATAGCGTAGGCATTTCAAGGCAAAGTGCCCTACGCGCGGGAGAGACCAACTGCATAAGGTTCATATGTAAATGAGGTCAACCCTAAAATAGATCTAAGGCCATGAGAAAACATCGCGCGTGCATGAAAATGAAATACACATCCCCACAAGTTCCCTGCTTAGCGACCACGCGACCCGAGTGGTCCCAGATACATCTATTATTCAATTATAATCTCAGATGTACATGTAACATTCGTTAAGGTAAACAGATATCATGTGAATTAGGAAAGATTGGGAGCATTCATCCATATATCATTATACTCAAAAGGAGTTATTCAGATGCAAAACATTTTAACTCTCTAAAAAATACATAAGGTAGTGTATCACTTCAAGCCCTACGCTTACATGTAAAAGGACTTGCCCTCCAAGACATAAAATACAGAGCATGATACCCATTAAGTAACGTTAACATAATGACTGGAGAAACTTTACTTCCAGCATCAGTACAACGTAACATACATCCAGTTAAGATGAGTTACAAACAACGCAAGTTGTTTCCGGGCTGTGTTACGCAACATAAATAGAATACAAGTTTACAGCATCGTATATGTAGGGCAATAATCACACAATGCAATGAACATATCCAAGTTATATGTAACTAGTTCTCGAGTGAACTAGAAGATGTATCGATAGATAACTTCTTTGAGTCCCTGGCAATACTTAGTAATGCCTTCACCTGTCAGGTGGCATCCATCGTCGTGTATATACTTCGGATAATTCACCCTCTTTTGTGCATACTGAGAAACTTTAGGGTATGCCCTTAACTCCCTCGCTAACATAACATTAAATTGTTTAGCCCGATGGTTGAATGTGGCTACATCAACCTGACCAGGCCGCGAGATGTTGGTCCGCAGAATAAAGAGAGAATGGCAATGTGTTCAGGGGCAATCCCCTGAGCTTCAAGTAAACCAAAAAACCGGATCGTATTCTGCATCAGGACTTCAGGGGTAACATCGACATCGCAGCGGTCATTAGTACCTAAGTCGATCACCAGAAGGTCAATTGGCTTCTTTTTCATCTCTCTCAAATAATGTTCATCACTTCCAAATAGTCCAGCGTAGGTGAGACCTGGATGACCCTCGGCAAATAAAGTGCAGGCATCATGCACGCCAATGAATTCGCGAGCAGTTTGGTCATTTCTCCGAGCCTCCCTAAATGGTCGAGCAACAAACGAATGCCCGAATACGTGCGGTTGCTTTGACATAGTAATACACATAAATAACTAGAGGGCTTGTATCTCCAGGACCTATGACATGGGCACATCAACAGTTAACATATCAAAAATATCATTGAGCCAAGTATTGCTCATTAAAGTAATGCCTACAACTACACTCTTGGAAAAGACTTATTTTCCAGTACACAAAAAAATGATGCGATTTTAAGTAAGTGATCCAGGGGAATGGATGGTTTTCTGCCGAACATGAGCGTGAAGAGAGTAGGCCTATAGCCGGTTATGCTATGACGGGTGCTGTTGTAAATGAAAATTAGATGTGGGAGTAGCTTGGGCCAGTTTCTACGATTCTTGAGTTCAACAGCTTTGATGAGGCCACAGAGCGTTCGGTTAAAACGCTCTGCTTAACCATTCCCTTGTCGATGGTAAGGGGTGGTCCTTGTTTTGGGTACTCCGTACAGACTGCACAACTCTAGCACAAGGCGACTCTCAAAGTTCCTGCCCTGATCCGAGTGGATCCGGGAAGGTGCAAGACCTGAGCCACTACTTCTGCTGTCTGATTCTGAGAGGGGACCGCTAACGTAAACTTCGTGAAAATGTCCGTCATGATTAAGACATCTTCGATGTTACCATGCCCTTGATCTAATTTCAAAAAATCAATTGCCAAACACTCGAGAGGGTGAAACGCCAAGAGGTGCCACATTGGAGGCCTGACTACAGGTGTGGGGGCTTTCGCTACAGTGCAAGGGAAACACTTTTGAATGTGGTCTTTTACATGGAGATTCATTCCGGGCCAAAAACAACGGTCTTTGATCAAACTAAGAGTTCTCCCTACGCCCTGATGGCCCCCACTGGTCATGGGCGGCCTTAATGATTTCACCTTGCAGTTGCTTTGGTACAAGCAACTGGAGAACTTGCCCAGTGCCAGGGTCACTCATCACTGCCCTGTACAACACACCATGCCTCTCAACTATTTAAGGCCACTGCTTTAACCAACTCTTGACTTCTTTTGCATTTTGATTTAGATTCAAGCCACCTTCCCCTGGGTCCCACTTGCGTTCCCATAGCCTCCACACCTCGCCAAGTGCCTCATCGCCTTTTTGGATTAGGGCTAGATCTGAGTGAGAATAGGATGGCAACACTGACGACGCTATCGTGGGAGGGTCCTCCACAGGACCTTCCTCATTCACCTGGGCAAGCTTAAGCACTGTGGTACAGCATAGGTCATGGGGCAAAGTAGTACACTGCGTAACAGATTGCACGCATTCAGTAGCCTCGGGCTCTGTTTAGTCCGATGGGTTGCGGCTCAGCGCATATGCGCACTTGTTTGAACGTCCGGAGCGATACCGTATTTCGAGGTCAAAAGCTGCCAACTGGGCGACCCATTGCTGTTCCGTGGCTCCCAGTTTAGCGGTCTGAAGATGGGCGAGAGGATTGTTATCTGTCCACAGTGTAGTGTGCCTACCCAGCAGATACTCCCTAAATTTCTCTGACACCCCCAATTTTAGGGCGAGCAATTCCAGCTTGAAACTAGACAAATCGAAATATCCTCTCTCAGCCCCCCTCAAGCTGCGACTGGCATAAGCCACGGGGTGCAGCTCGCCATTGTCATTGTACTGAGACAGACACGCGTCAAGGCCTCTAAGTGAGGCATCAACCTCAACGACAAAATCACGATCAAACCGCGGCTACGCTAGAACTGGTGCCCCACAGAGAGCTTGCTTAAGTCCAATCGAAAGGCACACGGGACTTCCCTGCTTTTAACGCAGCCCTGCCTGTCAGCAGATGCAAAGGTGCAGCTACTTTAGCGAAATCTTTGACATAGCGCCGGTAGTAGGACACAAGTCCAAGGAAGGACCTTAATCGTTCCACACTAGTAGGAACTGGCCAATCTCTCACTTGCGCTACCTTGCTGGGATCAACGGACACTCCGTTGACGCTCACTATATGGCCTAAGTGAGTCATTGAGCTTTTGAACAACTGGCACTTTGAGCCAATCAGTTTTAGCCCATCACGAGTCAGCATGCCAAACACCTTGTCTAATCGGTAAAGATGCTCATCAACGTCTGAGGAGAACACAAGTAAATCATCTAAATATAGAACAAAATCTGACAGATTCATATCAGCAAAGATCAGGTCCAAACCTCAAAAACTCCTTCCTGAGTAACTTCAGAACAAATCTTTTCTACTTCATCTACTCCTACATTAGCCCCTTCTATGGACTTAAACCACTGTAAGGCTAGATCCCATTCATGATTCCTAAGAGTCTGTGCCGAATTTTTCAGCTTAAAGGACAAAGTGCGCAACACATTGCAGCCAAGCAAGACAGGGTATATATCTTTACTAGCGGCCTCATCACTTAACACTAGAAAACTTTGTGGCCGAAAATCTCTACAGGGGCCTCTAAATAGCCGTCAACTGGGACAGCTAAGCCGTTGACACCAATCAGCTTCACAAATGTGCCCACTTCATGTAAACTGCCTACCTGCTTTGCCAAATGGTTGCGATAAAATTGTGCAGACACTAGGGACGTGAGAGCCCAGTGTCCAACACACAATCTGCCTGTGCACCACCCACTAATATACTTGCTACAGCCCTTTTCCCAATAAGCTTTCTCCTCTCTGCTGAGGAGATAACCCTATCTAACTCTACAGTCTCAGTATGATCTGTTTGATAGGTGGGCTTGGGACTGCCCCCGACCATATTGCCCTCTATGGTGGAGGCACCACTTTTTCCGCCTGTCCTTCTGGACAGGCTTTGGTTCTGTGCTAGCCTCGTTTTCTCTCTCTAATAAATTCCTCTTCTTGTAGCACTTTTCGGCTACATGGCCAGGTCTCTTGCAAAACGAACACCTAATGACAGGTCTATTTCAGTTGCCCTGTCCTTTCTCTATGAGAACAGCTAACCTGTCAAGTCGGTCATTGGTGACTGCCTGCTGCTGCAGCATGACAGTCTGCTGTTGGATCAATTTGTCAATGGCTGAGGTTAGGCTTTTCTGACTATTCACGAGATCCCCCAATACTTGACTACTGGCTAGGTTCCCACATGTCGCCGCATCAACCCTGTGGTCAGTCTGTTCAACCGAGCACACCTGATCACCAACATCTTTCCCGGTAACTAGGTTGCATGCATCGTCATCCTGAAATAGTCTGAAAGCCAAATTCCGGATCTCAACAAAAATCAGTTTTGGGTAGTCAACCACAAGTCTGCATAGCTCCCTACGGACAGTAGAATCAGTCACACCCCTTACAAACTGCTCTTTGAGTGCACCCTGTCTTAATTGACACAATGCTGCCTTCTCTTTAAGGTCACTAGCAAAAGACTCATCCTATCATACAAGCGTATGATAGAGCGGCTATAATCAGTAAGGCTCTCTCCTTCCAGCTGGTGTCTGGAATAGAAAGCATGGTTTAGGGATTGAACTGTTTCCACCGACCCAAATCTCGAAAGTAGCAGCCCTTTAAATTTCTCAAAGTCAGCCCTGTCGCAGGGTGGGCAGCACAACATTTACTCCCGGGCACTACCTGTGAGGTGATTCATTGCAACAGCGACCCTTTCCTCGTCATCGAGACCAAGCTGTCTTGCATAAGTATCTAAATCACTTAGCCATTCCTTAAGGGATGGGTCAGCTGGACCTCCGTGGGCTACCACCAAACTTAGAAAGGTTGACGCTAGGAGCGCGCTGGTACCTAAAATTCGAAAACGCGTCAGCAAGGGTTTCCGCTAAGGCCGGATTAGACTTGGAGATACTACCGCTACTGCCTCCGGCATGGTCATGATTGCGTTTTGTTTTGGCCACACCCAACCACCAGGTGGAAAGTATAAGCTACAAGTAGGCTAACTACCCAGCCCAAAATGAGCAGAAAGCTCTATCACACTCAGCCAATTAAAATTGAGGCTATCACTTCCAAATATCAATCACTTCAACATATGAATAAGCATGACAATTAAGTCATTAAACACACATGTAAATTCCAAAACTCTTGGAATATGTCATAAAATGCTAAGCGTAGGCTTATACACCAAATCTGTCAATTCAGTGAAGACTCCTAATCAACAAAAAGAATACACAATGATGCAAGATACAATAGTACACAATGACGGCAAGAACAATACTAATTAATCTAAGACTCAGCTGTCCAGCTGCAATTCTGTCTTGATGCAAGGATGTTAACTCGAAGGCACATTTCCACCGGTAGCAGCACCCGCCGTCACGTAATCCAGGAGAAAGATCCGTAGTAGCAGCTCCGCGTGCCTTCAGTGTTGCACCGTCGCATCAAAAGTTGCACAGCTGCATCCGAAGCTGCCTGCTGCACCAAAGGTTTTGCCAAAAGTTGAGCAGCTACACCCAGGGACTGTACATGTTGATGGTGGATGATGAGGAGAACCAGTTCCAGGGCGTACAGGTTCACATGAACTTGAAGTTGATTGCGACCAGAATGCACCCGATCCCGTCCTTGTGGCCATTTTTCTGTAGTGAAACCCTAGCCTGTGGTATTAGCACAGCAGGAGGTGGGGTCTATCAGCTAATAAACATATTAAATAACACAGGGAGATTGAGTGAAAGTGAAAATAATTAGATTCCTTATACTTGCAGGCATTTGTGACAATTAACAAGGTCCCTACGTGTGATTGTCAACACCGAACTTATTTAATGAATAGCGTAGGCATTTCAAGGCAAAGTGCCCTACGCGCGGGAGAGAACAACTGCATAGGGTTCATATGTAAATGAGGTCAACCCTAAAAATAGATCTAAGGCCATGAGAAAACATCGCGCGTGCATGAAAATGAAATACACATCCCCAAAAGTTCCCTGCTTAGCGACCACGCGACCCGAGTGGTCCCAGATACATCTATTATTCAATTATTATCTCAGATGTACATGCAACATTCTTTAAGGTAAACAGATATCATGTGAATTAGGAAAGATTGGGAGCATTCATCCATATATCATGACACTCAAAAGGAGTTATTCAGACGCAAAACATTTTAACTCTCTAAACAATACATAAGGTAGTGTATCACTTCAAGCCTGCATGAAAATGAAATACACATCCCCACACAAAGAATTACAAATTGCCGTTTTCTCGTACGGGCCGTGCTGTCTCTGCCGGCAGATACATAATCGGTAAATAACCGCATGGTTTGCAAAAGTTCGTTTGTAGGCATAACTTGAGGCATTGTGTCCGTAACATAATTATAAAAGACCTCATGGCCCTGACGGATGACCTCATGCAAAGGGAGCCTCCCAGGCCCCTGCCGTGGCAAAGGGATATACATGTATATCCAAACGGGGGGGGGGGAGTCGGGGCTGGCGGATTTGATGGAGGAGGAGGTGGTGTTGGCTGGTTGATTGTTGAGGAGGTGGGGCTAGCTAGTTGGGTTGTTGAGGAGGTGGGGCTCGTTGATTGGGCAAAGGAGGAGCGGTACGTGCTGGCTGGTTTGGAATGGGTGGAGGAGGTGGAGCTAGTTGGTTGGAGGGGTCTGTGCTGGTTGGTTAGGTTGTTGAGGAGGTGGGGCTAGCTAGTTGGGTTGTTGAGGAGGTGGGGCTCGTTGATTGGGCAGAGGAGGAGCGGTACGTGCTGGCTGGTTTGGAATGGGCGGAGGAGGTGGAGCTAGTTGGTTGGAGGGGTCTGTGCTGGTTGGTTAGGTTGTTGAGGAGGTGGGGCTCGTTGGTTGAAGGGGCGGTGGATAGGCATGAGTGAAGGATACGTGATTGGTCCACTTAGTGTCTTCTTTCGGCAGGATTTCCACCAGCGGCGTATCGCATATCTCTGGCTCGTTGAACTTTAGGCTGAAGTTTGATTAAATTATAGTTATAAAGCGGGGTTTTCAGCCTCCCCCACTCAAAAAGAGATACCATTATAAAGTCACTGAAATATAAGTGATACTATTTTTTCCTCTTTCAGCACAAATATAATCAAATATAATGTCCTGCGTGCATCATTGCTAAATTGTCAATATGAATATAGGACAATTTTTCTTACTTCACTGTATGTCTCTGAGACTAACATCTATTACTCGCCGTCTCTGCTGCTTTGGTGTCCGAGTCATATGCTGTTGATAAAGTGGATAGTTGTCAGCATGTTGCATTACATACTAAACAAGAAAACCCCCTTTATTTCCGTGTGACAGATAGCTGCCAAGATGAGGTGCTGCTCTTCTGCAGCACTGTACCAACCCCATCTTGCGCCACTTTGGAGAGGATATCAAGCACACGTAAATCAAATAAGCACGAACTGATGGTTTAACCATTAAAAGCCAAAAGCCACGTGACAAAAAAGGGCGTTCAATGTCAGTAAACATCGATAAGTATTTTGCATTTGAAAAGATTGGATCAGTAGAACCGTCTTATCGAAAAATCAGTGAGCATCGACGTTTCACTAACAAAACAATGACGAGGAGAACCGTCGCATCTAAATATCAACGTGCATCGACGGTCCAAACCTGTTGCATTTGAAACTCACAAGCTAATCAGATGTGGTGTCCCACAAGGATCCATCCTAGGCCCTATTCTTTTCTCATTTATATCAACGACATATTTAATTCTTCTTGTATTGTGTCCTTTGTTTTATTCGCAGATGATACTAATATTTTATATAGTCATAATATTTTAAAAGAAGTCTACAGTCAATACTAAATTAATTTTGGATTTTTTGCCCCGCCCGATGTGTATTTAACACTGTATTCTCAGTGTATGAAAAAAAATCCAAAATTAATTTACATCTCCCCGGCGCAAATCCAACCTTGAACTAGTAGTCGATACTATAAACAAGGAATTACGTCATATCAATGTAGAATAGACAGTTATTTGCTCTTCTCTGATAGTAATATCAAGGTATACGTTAATAATTCAATAATAAGTCACGTAAGTTTCTTCAAATTTCTGGGTGTTATTATTGATAAAGGTGTCACCTGGAAATTGCGCTACGGGCAGGTTCATATGTCAGTTTCACGTATACTAGTGATTTTAGCAACAAACGTACTACATTCTATTTAAAAAACCCTAGCTTTGCCCCATCTTCAGTGTGGATTAGTGTGGGGAAACTCAAAATTGACCTCTATGAAAAACTACGAATATTACGAAAAACATCACTACGGTTATTACAACAGACCATACTGAACCTCTATTCCAGTAACTGCACATCCTATCCATTTTTAACTTATAAAAATATTATCTGGGAATCCTATAATGTTCAAATTTGAAAGAATTCTGGGTTCAAAATTTGTACAGAAATACCTAGGCACCGAACCATGTCTTCCTTAGATGACTTCACAGCAACAGCGCCCTCAGTTGTCCGGGAAAACATTGATAATTTTGATTGTTTAAAAGTGTGCACTTTTCAATGCGTTTAACCAAATAGGAGTGTGTAAGAGTTTTCATACATTGTAGAAAAGTACAAAGATGCAGAAAAATTGGGTATAAGAAGAATTCACTGCAGCTACACTTTAAATATCCTGCTCGGTGTGAGTCACTGTTCAGACGAACGATGACGTCTTGGACGATGCTTAACTTAGCTCCTTCTTCACTTGCATACTTCATGTCTTGAAGCCACGTCTTGATCACTTATCCTTTAAACACGATACACTAGACTCGACACATTCAAGATTTTTGTAACGTTGCTTGACGCTACAGATCACTAAACCAGCATGTACATTTATTTAACAAAGCCAAATCTATTATCAACCTTAACATTGTGAGGATAATACAAATCCCGATCGTACCAGAATTGTACTGTATGTTATTAACAACGAATGATCTCGTTGTATTGTTAGTTGCCAAATGCGTAAAACCCAAAAATCCGAGGGGAAAAAAGGAAAGTATGCCTGATCTATGCGAACCAATTGCCACTTGGCTAGCAAACAACGAAGTTGAACGCACCCTAAATTCAATGCAAATTTGGATGGAGGTCACAGCGGCGTGCAAGCGTGAAGACCTTACGCATGCCAATCCCAATCTTTGTCTCTCTTGCCCACTCGACCGTTACTCTTTACATAACAAGGATTAATTCAATTCATTGTCATTCACCACGGTGCTCAACCGAATGAATAATAAATTTGAGTCATTAGTCTTGCGACTTGAAATTGTGCAAGACTGAATGTAATTTCAGGTTGGGCTCAGAACTTACTGAGTTCTATGACAGCTTAATTAAATATTCAACAGTCCACTCGTGAATATTTACACCTCGTCAGCCGTAACACACATACATGATTGGACACGTTCTGAATATGCGCTCTCTATTGTCTGCCCTGAATTCTGATTGGATACTGATCGTCAACGGTCTGACGCATTTGGCCTGCGGTGTAGAGAACACTACCGCCACAGTGTGTACGCGTAAGTACGTGGTCATGGTTTACGTGGAAACAAAGTCACACTAATAAGAATTCGCATGGACTGCTTCAGCGATTAGATTATACAAATTAAAGCAAGTTATGAGACAAAAAGAACCCCCTCCCAATGTGTTGGTCATTGTTTCACTGGAATCTCAGGAATTCTTTTCAAACATCTGGGGGGAGAGGACGGATGTTAGGTAAAGACATTTTCGAGTGTGTATCAGTGGCGTAAATTTGTGACGGAAATTGGGGGTGGGGCGAGGAAAGGTGGAGGGTGACATGAAAATTTGAAAAGTGCGGGAGGGTACAAAATATGACTGTATAGAGGTCGATGTTCATGATATTAATGTACATCTGTAATATGTATTCAGAATGGCATATCCATGGCTTTTGAAAATTGTTTTCTCTTTTTTGAGTGATATTGAATGCATTTTAGTCGTTGGAAGTCTGAGAAATATTTAACAATACACTTTTTGATCACCACAAAAAGTGGAGGGATGATTCAATAGCCCATCCTCCCCCCTCAAAAAGTTAGGGGGTATACACACCCATCCCTCTGGATTTACTTACATAATGTGTGTATAGAGATTGCGCATGTAGGAAGGGGTACCCCTCCATCTCGAATCTTACTGGGTATAAGACTCAGAAGCCAGTAGTGAAGTGGTGCAGCGTTCTTGCAGTGGTTGTTTCACGCACATTACCTACCTCCTGAGCCAATACAAGGTCTTGTTACTTGCAAAACTTTTCTCCAGTTTCCTCAAAATTTCCTTATCCATAGCTCAAGCTTCGAAATACGTTTAAGTCGTTCAAAGCATCTTCACATGGGCGACGGGTGCATGGATCAAACGGTGTTCAAGTGTCAATGTGGGCGGGAGGGATTCCAAAGTCTTGTGCCGCATTTAAAACAAGGAACGTAATACCAAGAATATAACATTGAAGTTGATACTGGAATGTGGATGTGCGGCGTACCTTTGCGTTTTGGATATTCGATCCAAAATTGCCTTCAGAGCGGAGAATCCTTGTGGAAGCTTGCAGACAAATTCAAATTACTTTTCTCTCTCTCTTCTGTCGCTTTTCTTCTCTCGTTTCTACCACCCTCTCCACCGTCTCTAGTCCCCTAAGCGCCATACCTTAGTCCACCCTACTTGATTCCAAATCTAACACCCACAGCTTCTGTGGTTGTGCATTTTCCAAGATTTATTTCTCTTTTTCAAGAAAGACATATCTGAGGATTCCTCCGTTGAAAGTGCGGCGTTGTGTGACTAACGTGGTTTGCGTTCCCATCGGGCCCAGAGTTACTCAAGGATTGATCGATGAAAATTGAGTATCCTACTGGGATTTTCAGCCATCACCGGCGGCCAGCAGTGGGTGTACAGTGATTCAATTACACAGCCGATACAAGCAATGATTTTCAAGGTACGGTGTCTCAAAGTTCATAAGGAAAAGAAAACTCGAAAATTTACGCAAGGGACGCCCAATAGCTCTGCACGGACAGTTACTCGATTGTTGTATTTCGAAAAAGGACGTAGGCTATGTGCAGTTTTGAGGACCGCTGTTTAACGGAAAGATGTATCACAGATTAATGAAACTGCAGCTGTTGTTTACCCCCGTGGAAAATTGTTAAAGACGAGTCCATTATCAGTCCTTTCACAAGACATGCAACAGGATGAACAGTGACAAAGAAATGCTTTTATTATACAGTTCACCTAAATAGCTTGGGGCTTGACCTGCGACTGCATAGCTTTTGACGACCTTGTGTTGGACTTTCAAGGGCAGACTGGACTACAGCATTGCTGTGAGCTCTTGAAGAAATAAGAGGTAGATAGCATAGTGTGGAGAAGAATAGGTCTCGGCAGAAAAACCTTGACATGCCACCTTGTGAAAAAGAAGAAAGTATTTGAGGAATGAAAAAATAATGTAAAGACTGCGTTTGAAAAGCAAAAGGGCATTAGAATTCTTTCAGGTATTGGAAGTAGGTCTCGGGAATAATTAACCATGAAAAACAAATTTACAGTTTGTGGCGCACGCTAGGCTCAGCAGCAACTGACGGGAGAAAGTGGTCCTGAGAATTGAACATCAGGACGGGCCGGTGTGTTTAACCACGACCTAAATCGGTTCTCCGTCAAGTAACACAGCGTGCTTTTTAAGTTTTAAAAAATGTGTATTTTTTAAACATAATCGAAGACTTCTGTGTCACTGTTTGCGTAAAGAGAGCAACAATGGCATTAGCTTGAATGTAGAATCGCACAAAATCAATAACATCCTGTTAATAGAGGACTCATTGCTATTCCACCCAAAACATGACAGAAAGAAAGGACAAATAAAATGTAAGGGAGTCGAAATTGCATTGGGTTATCTCTTCCAAAATTTAAATCTTCTGGGGTAAAAATTAAGCGCAATGAAAATGAATTTGCAATTATCTCTCAAGGGGGCAGTACTCAATTTTAGAAAATAATAAACGTATGCATTTAAAAATCAGCGCACCACTTGTTCCATTTCTTTCAAGATTTTTTTTATGACAGGAGAAACGATAGAAAGATTATATTCTATGCCGCAGGTCAGTGCCACTCCGAGCGTTCTACCAGGTAAGTTAAAGGAAAAACTATAATCCACGGTGTCTCCAAAAATGGTGCGAGCAAAATTCGTCCATTTCAAATACAGAACGTAAAGAGGCAATATATATATGGTTTTTAATTATACAGTCTTGGCCTGAAATTACTTTTAATTTCATCTGATTTGCCGTTGGTGATCCAGAGATCTACCTCAGAAAAAAAAACACACAATCGACTCTGTGCCACTTTCCAGTCTATTCACTCCATCAAACTGGAATAACACAATACGCATTTCACCGTTATAATTCGATTTTGAATGTAAAGATGCTAGCAGCATTTCGTACTCCGACAAGCTGAGGAGTAACCGTTTCTTTCTGAAAGGAGGCACAAAGTCAATTTTGAGTGACTGTGTGCCTAAGAGAAGGTTATTCTTCATTCGAAGTATTACTGAGAGGTCCAGAAGGGGGGCAGCCTCTATCACCTATTTACAGCAGTAAAAACCTGTCTTTATCCGTCAAGTATATAAACACAAGACAAGGATATAATGAAAAACAAAAAAATCACACACGTAGATGATAATCCATGCTCAGAAGATATTGTTAAATTTGCTGCATATTAAGAGTATAATTGCATCATATTCCCTTAAGTCGAAAGGGATGGTGGCCAGAAAAAAAACCTTAAACTGTGCCTAATTTTACTTGACGCATGCCTGATTAAACACACCTAAGTGTATAGTTATAAATGTGACACTCTGCAGTTTTTGTGCTGATAAAATTTATGTATAACGAGCAGAAAACATAAATAACTGTCGCCATTCATTTACGCGGGTTATATGAAAACCAGCTTTTAAGCCATTTCTTAATCATCTATGCTCATAAATCTACTGGCACTTATCCCATTCGCGTAAAACCTTCTATTGAGACTTTGCTAAGTATGATCGCAGAAATGGGAGCACTGTGCTTACCACCGTGAAATAGCGCATGGGTTGAGAGTAAGTTTAATCGAAAGGGACAGGCAACTGTAGGGCTGGAAAGCAATTCTGTATGCGCTCGACGAGGAATACAGTGCGATGTTCATTGATCGCGAGCATGATTTTGGTTACATGGCATAGCATAGATATGTATCAGTATAGGGCGAGACGTCCACGTTTCGGCTGTATCGGGAGAGGATTGTCTCAGCAGTTCTCCCCGATACTTCGTTTGCGTGCTGTCAGGGGCAATCCACGTTTTTATTCTGCGCGCACGTGTCAAGAAGCACGCGCCAACATTGTCCGGTGTTAGTGTTCAAATTAATTCTGCCCAATGAAGATTCCAAGAAAATGCGTCATGCAGTCTAAAGAAATGAGCTCATCTTGGTCCTCTAAGACAATAGGCACGAGTGGATAATGTGGGTTTGATCATATGTTTTACAGATCCATAGTTCGATGCCCTGTGAGCAGCCACTTCTCGAATTTGACGTCTATTAATCTGACATGACTAATGAGCAAGTGTTTCACAGCTGCTCTATGTCTGTGTTCAGCCTACAGTGTCTTCAGCCTGTTGTGAAAACAAAACACTGTCGAAAACATATTCCTTTAATTCCTGTGTACATGAAAAGCCAGCCGGTATCGTGTCCTTTGTTGTTTGCCTCTGTCATTGCGTTATGCGAAATGTATTTGCAGCCCGACAACTTAATTGTCTCGTTCTCCATCTCGGAATCCGGTTGTTCATCTCTGTTGTGTAGTCAATAGACTTTCAAAAACACCTGTACAGTCAGTGCAGTTGATATTTTCCGGTGGGGGGGGGGGAAACACTGCTGAGTTCTATATGTTGTGAATGTAAAAGAACCGATTATGGACTTTTCCTTGATAGAAGCTTCCGGACTTATAGCAAATACCACCTGATATAAAAGGTCCGTCGTCGTGGAAGACAATTAAATTTCACTGCTGGAAAAAAATAGCCCTCATGTATGAGGTGTCTTACAAAATCTACTTGTTTGCCAGTCAATATACTTTTTTCATGTTCCGTCCTTTCTGTATTACAGAAGATTTACAGTACCCAGAGGATGTTGGGGGGGGTTCAAGGCTGCAACAGGAAATGCTGTAACTTGTAAGACGCGGAGGCTGTGTTCGTCTTGGTAGTTGATGTGACCTTTCACTAAGCGAACCTCAAGATCAAAGTGCTCTGTTTTATCAATTTCGTGAAAACTGCCTGGGTGTGAATTGATCTTGTACACAAGTCGGTCATATTGAATTGAAATTGAGGTGAACTTTTTTTATTTTGGAAACCTAAGGATAAAAATAAAGCAATGAGAAAACGTTTATTATGATTTCATATGAAACGATGTATGATTCCAGATTTTTGATTTACTTTATCTAAATTTTAAAGTAACATTTCTCAAAAGTGAGGCATGGAACCCTATATAGTCTGGAACCGCCCATTTGAATGAAATAGATTCCTTTTGATTAAGGTCTACTTTCTCTTGCTTTATTGAGATTTTTTGTTGAGACATTTTAATGTGTTTGTTTTTCTATGTAAAATGCTGAAGAAACCTCGTGCAAAAAAGGGACTTTAAAGATAAAGGCATTCAATCTATAACAATTAGTGACTTGTACGCTTCGGATTATAAAGGATGTCAAAGGTTGGAGGGCACGCTTGGTGCAGAGCAAGATTAAGTTCAAAGTATTGGGAGTCCATACTACCTTCGGTAGTAGTTACAACATAGAAGGGTTGGGCCAGCATCTATCGTCCACAACAAAATATTTCTCACCACTTTCCAGTCTGACATGGATAACTCCTTACCAGTTTGCATCGCCGTGCGGGTGTCAACACAGGCGACCAATTCGCATCGACCTCGCTGTACACAATACCACCGGTTACGTCAGGTCTTTTTCGGCCAATGGCGTGCCTAACAGGGAGGCCTCGTGACGGCCACTTTAACGACATCGACGCGGAGCGAAACACGTCCAGCCCCGGCCTCGTTGAGTGGTAAACGGAGGCCGCGTTGTAGAGTAAGCCCGGAGCCCCGAACGCTACGGTTGGCAACATTATATCAAGCTGCGCACCAGGCGTCACAGATATAAATATACACACCCACACCGTGCGATTGAATAAAGAGAAGCTCCTAGCACGTTGCCTACAAGTGCTGATCCCGTACGCAGCATGCTTCTCAACTGCACACTGAAAAGCGTCAGATATCCACTTTGTGCTAGGAGCTCGGTCTAGATGGATCGGCTGATGGGGCTTCGCATCAAGGTCTCTACGGCCATTCTACTTCTGCTTCTCCCTTGCCTTAGAGCCGCTGCGCCTCACTTGCCCGTGGAACAGTGGAACTCCAGGTAATTTCCATGCACTCTCTGGATTTGTAACTTTTTCTCAAAGGTGCGGCTTTATCTCGTCTGTTGAACTGCCTGGTATCGTTGTCAGGTTAGAGATTGGATACGTGACTGCATAACTTTGCAACTGCATGTTTTCTCTATATTCAGTCAACCACTTTATTAATTAACATGCTGTTCTTTAACTACATATAACCTTTCACTGATGGTACTTCTGCCTATTTCAAACCCGGTACACCTAAAATAAGTTTAGATAGCATATGTTTATTTACTTGTAAGACCATAAAGCAAATTCCGACTCGCTTGTCGCGTAACGCGTACGTGGATGTTAAGTCACCTGCATTGCAGGGGCGGATCGTAAGGTTATTAGTCAAACACCTTTGTCAGATGACCACAACACCTTTGGTCATCAGGTATCATGTTTGAACTCGTATATATTTCTTCACGAAATTAATCAATATTTTCGATCATTCTTCCGGCCTTCCCGTATCAAATCTCTTTCTGATATGCAAGCTCACCTTTGTGATCACCGCCCCGTTTCTTCTGATAAAAAAGACCGTTGCGCTAACATCACCAATGTGACACCTCATCAGTAGAATTTATGTACTGTACCATTCACCGGGCTATTCGATATAAATCGGCATGGGTGAGCGTGACAGTATAATCGGTGACACGTTGATATTAGGAAACAAAAGGTATCAGGGTTCCAAAATAGAATAGTTGGTTGGGAAATGTGGAGCAATGTTTATGCTATTTCGACAATTGCTACGAAATTTCTTACATTCAGTAGATGAGTTTGGTAAACTTTGATAAGTGTTGACCAAATTTGCTGTAATGTCAGCAGTTAGTGTTTTGACAGAAAGTCTTCAAAGTTTAAGGGATTACAATTGATTGTCCTTTTAGGGGTATTGAACACCCGATCCTGCAACCTATACTGCTGTTAACAAATAGCAATGACGATGTTTTGTTTTCTGCCTAAGTAACAGCTTCATCAGCGTTCTATAAGGTCATGGGCAAAAAAAGGAAAGAGGGAGGTCTGGCGAGCTGACTTATAGAGGGAAAGGTAAAGGAATACTATGGAGGAAGTCCTGTAATTCGAATCCTGCACGGTATTTTTTTCTTGTTTTCTCTGTTTCTTACAGGAAAAGATCCGATTTGAAAGGTTATTTACTTTCCTGCCCTAATTTGTAGCCTTGTCGTTGGTTTCATCGAAGGGAAAATGCTGACTTCAACTCCATTGAAATTGCGCCTCGCTTACAAACCTGGCATATGTGGCTCCTAATACGATAATGTATTTATTACTTCGTTTCATGCGATGTCATTTTGCTGTGTAAGACTCGTTTATTAGTAGCGGTAGATAGTCAGATCAGTTGTGTTGATCAATAAACTCACTGACATTCAGAATCTCTATTCTCCGTGCTTTTGCAAAAATGGAAAATCAGTTTTGCAATGCCGCTCCACTATACACAATCAAATTCTTTTGCATTAGATACACCAGTGTTTTCTGCATTGCATTTTTGACAAGGAAATCTGGTCCACTTAATTCAAAGTGTACCCCCAACGGTGCATGCATGCTTTGCGGGGAGGGAATTGGCAGAGCATACCGACGAGGTTGCTGGAGCCTAAGGCCCGCTGTATTCACTAGCAAGGTGGCCGTGTTCATTAAATCGAGAGAACTAAGAACCTTGTATGCCTGTGTGCATTCAAGATGCCAGCGTAATAAAGATCTTCCACCAGGGATTATTATCCAGGTACGCAGACTGCAAGAAAATCGATGATTCCATAAATAGTCCAATCCTTACACTAAAAAGAAACAATAGCCGGAGTGTTTGATTATAGGCCAAGGCCTACATGGCAGAAAAGGTAGTACATAAACAAATCAAGTTTGTATGCCGACAGTGTATCCCGTCTTGGCGTGGTATTGCAATTTCTGCACTATAATTCCACGTATGCAAATTATGACGAGGCTTCTGATGTAGGGGTTTGTGAGAATTTAGAAAATGCAGTGAACTGACAGAAACAAGCACACGCAAACAAAAGAAACAGCGTCTGCTTATAAGTTTATTGCACTACTTTTTTGGCTCCAAAGAATAAATGGAGATGGCGCAATAAATAAAAAGCAACCACAAAGATGGCTGGCAGTGCGTCCTTTTTATCCATCTGGTAGAAGAGAGATCTAGACTAAGCAAGCAGAGCAATATGGCTAAGTGTACTAGCATTCATGATTGGCTTTACGGTTACCCGAATTGTTTTCCACGACTGAACTGTCCTTACTACAGTAATTATCAGTCATTGGTTAGGCCCACTGAGATTAATTCATGCCTCCCACCGACCAGTTCATCAAGTCTGTTTCGTTCTGCTGTTTTCGCTCCTCTACAGTTGTATACACTATTGCCTCAATTTGAGTTATCCAAATTTGACCTTTTTATCACCAAATAGACCTATTATGAATCTGCAGAGTACAATGGCATCATTTTTTTAAAGATAGTCTTGACTTAATCTCTTTTCCCTAGCCACAACGGTCAAGGCTAGACTGCTAAGGCTTTGTTAATTGTTCATCAGTCTTATAAATATTCTCAAGTTTTTCGATTCACGCCAAAGAAAAGCCCATTAATGTCCTGGGTATTGTGTCCATAAATCTTCTATGAGCCGTCATTATCCCTCGGCAGTAGCGTATCCGGGAAGGGCAGATTTTCCCCTGGAGACATGTTGAATTGTTTGTTTTATTTTATTTTCATTTTCTTTTCTTTTTAGGCATTGAAATCACCAGCATTAGAGAAACGGTACTACCGCTTGAACTTGGGATGGGGTGGGAATTTTTATACTGATATTTAAAATTGGCAGTCGTTGTTGGAAAAAATCTACTTTGTCCTTCCCCTCCGACCCAAGACCTGGATACGCCTGTCCCTCCCCCATCTGTATGTTGAGTGGACTAGATCAACCCATGAACCACACTGGCACTTAGTTGTCATCCTGCCAATCATCCCACACCCAATTTATACGACACGGTTCTGTGGTCGCTAGTGGGCGTGGCCTACAGACATAGTAACAGGATGGAGGATGCTTGAAGTATATGTAGGGAAACTAAACAATTACCAGTTTTAATTTAGTCCGAGAGCAGTCTAACGAAATTCAGATCAGAGCAGAAATGCATTAAATTAGACAGTAAATAATTTTGAAGTAATTATCTCTAGTTATACACGGTGCAGTCCGAGACTGAACCGCTGCCCAACTTTAAAAACTCGGCATATTGATGAACACCCACAGAGTTAATGAGGCGCATCACTGTCTACACCTAGGTGTTTGTAGGATCAGCCAACCGTAACGCTCAGGGTTTCGACTGTTAAGACCCCTGTTAATTGTTCACCAATGTCAAAAATTCCTTGGCTCGTGGCCATTGATGTACATGGAATAAGGTCCATAGGCTACCAGTATCTCCTACCGAGGGATTAGTGTCAATTTTTCAGAGACGTAAATATGTGCACTACTCTCAGACTGATAATGTTCATGTACTTGGACCTCAGTATTAATATGGATGAGGTGATATGGGAAAGTTTCAAACCTTGCCGGCGGTCCATGGTTTAATGTAGTATCTGGTGAAACATATTCACAATACTGTCCAATGTAAGAAAATGCACGCTGTAGGTCTATGTATGATTCAACGAATATAATGGGTTATCACTAACGGTGATCTCTCTGATTTGTCTGGGAGTTGAGGCGATGGTTAAGATCTTGTGACTGCAAGAGAGTATTGCCTGAAGTAAGATCCTCACGGATACCTGCTTTAAAACCAAAGTTATCTTCAAGGGATAAATGGTCGGGCCGATTTGTCTTGGAAGTAAAATCAAACCCGTAAACGTAAAATACGATAAGGTGTTGAAATACCCATATCCAAGCGCAATTTACTTCTTACAATTCAAGCATACAACTCATACAATTCAAGCATTGGGCTGTGGTATACTAAATGATCAAGTACACCGTTACAGAAAACATCCTTTCAGTACACCCGTGTACGAAGCTTCCGGAAGCTGTTACCATTATTTAATTTTCAGCAGTACTCTAGGGGTGCCTGTTCTGTTCCCTGCGTATGAATCGTCAGTCGATTCCACGGTCATCCGCTGATATTGTGCTAACAACGAAAACACAATTACGGCTGATTACTCGCCTGCCAGCTGGGGATTTGGGAGGTTACCAAAACACGCTGGCTAAGCCCAGTTAAAGCTTGATTCCATTTTCTCAACTACTTCACACATCCTGCGTTTCCGTCCCAAGCCCACTGTATTGATAAGATATGCCGTGGCTGGGCATCAATAAATTGCACTGCAGTCGAGTTACGGAAAAAAATTTGTAAGAGCTGTTTGCAACTTAAATTTCAAAGTTTGTACCGTCATTTCTTTCTTGAGGTCAGACGGCTTTCAAAATAGCCTCCATGAGAAACACGGTGCGTAATGTAAAAAGCAAACTCGACCACCACACCAGAACACAAAGAACAGTTTTGGCATAGCGACTTGTGTTATAAGCTGAAGTTCGCACACAGATGGATTTCTGGTTGTAGAATTTGGTCGAGTAAATGAAAGAGGTTACCTGTGAAAATGTGTTTTAGCTGCAACCTCGTTCCTAGAAGTTACTTTATTTCCATCTTGGCTTTCAATAGTAAACCCTGGTTTTCTTGTATCCTGATTCGATGCAATAGCAGTGAGGAAAGGATTTACCTCGTGTATGTGGTGTTTATTATTTCAGCTTGTACTTCGTGTTTGCACTTTTGCTGTGAATTATTACATCTTGAGTATTGATTCTAATTATTAAAAAAGTGATATTGCATATTGGTTGGATGAGATTGGATGAGAGATTTTAATTTTTCTCGTCGAAAAGAACGCGCTCCTCGATACAATACGCTACGAAGAATAGACCGATTGTGCCTGCTAAGTCACGCGACCTATAGTGGGTACTAAATAACGAACACCGTAAGCAAAGTGTTTCATAAATATCATTGACCGAAAATAAAGCCGACGGTAAGTACCATAGTCTAATACTATACCGTAAGTAGGCTTTATTGTTTGTAAACAACACTCAAAACACACTTCGCTATGGGAGTGATACCTACTGTAGGTCACGTGATTTGGCGAGCGCAATCGGTCTATTGGCTCTGCGATAAAAGCAGACACCGCAAACCAAACGAACGCTGATTGAAAGCACGGTCAGACACCACACTCGTTCTCATTAACATACGTATCAAAAGTTTTTGGATCTAATACCAGGGTAGCAGTGGGGCACACTGCCCGACACCATGGAGATGAGGTTATTTGAGTCATGATCTTTTTACAGTCTGATAATCGATCATTTCCCAAAGGGTATTGTTAATTGTAAAAAGTGCCGCGTCATAGCATGCCTGGGCGAATAACCTCCATTGGTGCAAAGTTTGAAAGTACGTAGGTATGATGTATAAATTATTATTCTAACATCTTTAAAAATAATCCAGTCATTTATTCGGGAACCTGTATGGGGCGATGATTTGTATTGTATATCCTGGGAAAAAGCGATTTCACAATAATCGATTCATTTTAAATCCAAGACATCTTATACACTTGCAATTAAATTTGAGGGCTAAATTCTTTCAACCTGACAAAGGAAGTGCCTTCTCTTTCGCTATTCGTTGAAACTTGATAAAGGGTGTATGGAAGACAATTTTCTACTCAACTTGAAATGTCTGTCACTTCCTGGGAATTTGAGTCCACGGCAGGAAATTCGCTATGCTTGTGTCAAGACGTGACAAATTGGATGTTTGCTCAATCTGACGTCTGCACCCAAATCAAAACGGAATCAAATTGTTTTGTTCATTGTAGTTAGATTTCAGAAGAGAGCGGTCCAAGTGCGTGTTGTTGGTTTGCTCTTCTTCATTTGTTTAGAAGTGGTAGTAATAGGATCTCTCGCACCTTTCTTGGTAGGTGCTTAATTCGAGACAAAAACAATAAACTCTAACATCTTATATGTAAGAATACAGGCTTTTCATTACTAACAAGCCTGAACTATGTCTGCCTAGATATATGGTTTCCCATGGTTCGGTTGTACCTTTAGCCAGATGTGGATTAGCATTTCCTCTGTGAAGAGGTCCAATTGATTTAAGATCTGCGTAAAAGACGATAGACCTGCGATATCATGACCTCAAAACATCCTAGAAGGAGCCAGAGGTACCGTAAATGTAAAGGCATTCAAAGAGCAGGCGTTTTGCAGTACACAGCTGGTGCAACTACTTATGTAATGAGCGTTCCGGAAGAGAGCATACGAAGCAAACTATGGGACAGAGAGAGCCCCACCCCCCTTGTGTTGGCTATTGTCATACTGGTATCTCAGGATTTTTTTTCAGACATTTAGGGGGATGTGTTAAGCGACAATAGGCTGAAGTGTGTATAGGGAATGGACTTGTGGGGGGGGCGTACCCGTCTGTCCCATTTCGTGCCAGGTATAGAAGAGAAGGGGGTGTCCTTGTTTTAGGGCTTATACTAAAACAAATTTATAACGCTTCTTTCAGCTTGCTCAGTTCCATATAAACGGTATATAACAAGCATGATATGCCATTTCAGCAAATGAGTGAATGTTAACATTATCAGTGGCTTTTGTACCGTTAACAGAATACGCAATTTGAGCTGGGCCGAGCGCGCGGCAGCGACATACGTTTGTTATCTACGGAAGATGCGGCAGTTCGCGTGCGTGACTTTTTTCACGTAAGGCCAAGCACACAACAAAATGCCAAACGTTCCCGTTTTTCTTGCTTGGGATGAGTTTACAGAGAGAAACTGTCAAGCAATTTTTAGGACAAGTTGACACTCCTCTCCAAGAGGCTTTGATCGATCGTCTTTTGGCTATTTAAGGGCCCTGGGAGATTTCTAGAGAACAATTCTACAAACGATATTACGCCTAAATGCAATAAATGAAGATCATGGTAGACTGTGCATCACAGAAATCTAAGGAATAATTTAAACTAGCACCATTCGAGAGCAAAAGTCGTAAACCCTACTTGTCTGTTGTGAGAGATACTGATTTAAAGCTAGAGTGAGTCGAAGCATATTGATTGGAGATGTTTCTCATCGTGTGTAAAAATGTACATGTATTTGTTGTAGTCCGTTCGGCTTTTTTGTGACTTATTCTGTGCTACCCGATGAGCGTTTATTTTGTTTCATAACTGTCAGGTTTTTGAATTTCCAAAGATTTTGTGTGTAATCTATAGTGGTACATTTTAATTGGAAATTGTCTGATTCCGTGATGCCCATGTGTGAACGATCCTGAAAAATGCTTCGCAAGTGACTGTAATTTATGCTTGTATGTTATCATCTTATGCATGGGCGCAGTTGAGTACCGGGACTTTCGACAGGTAATTGAACATCGGATTTTGTGGTTTGGTTTGGTTTGGTTTTTGTTTCGTTTATTTAGTTTTTTCCAGGAATTTTACTTCAGTTTGTACATTTGCAGAATATTTTGATTGGTTTCCTTTACGTCACCAATTCGTAATTCACTGTTTGGTCAAAACTGATATCAATAACAACGATATCTGAAAAAAAAATCCGAATGACACCGTATCACCCTTATATATATATAAGTAGAAATGCTAGCAAGTTTAATCTGTCAACGTGTTCGGTAGCTCAGCTGAATAATATGTATCCAATGCATCGTATAAATTTCCCTTCAGGCGACTTCTGCCGAGGACAGTATCCTAAATTACGGTACGCTGGCGCATCTCCATAATAATTAATTGAACGCCTCAACATTTCACGGTCATTTACACACGTTTCTCCTGGGGAATCGAGAAATTGAATTTTTTTATATCTTTTTTTTTCTTTTTTCATGAGGAACTGCTAGTATCGGTGTCGGTTGCTCCATGCGAAGTGTATACGTTGTAAGGGTGCGTGTTTTTCTTACCGCAGCAGCTTGGAAGTGATATTAACACACGCACGTTGGACCCACCACCGACCAAACTGAAAGCAACACATTGATTTATTTTGGGCGGGCAACACCTTCTGGAAGCTGGAACTGGAGCGGACAGAATTGGTGGCCGTCACCGTGTGCCTGTAACGACATGACTGTTGGGCTGCGGTGCTGCATACCCAACTGGATAAAGCTCGCTTGTTAGGAGATTAATCGCCTCGGGGAAAGATGGAGACCAGCCCCTCGGTTAGGCTGGGAACAAAAAATGGAGAGTAGCTGTGAGAACACTGATCGACATTCCTCAATTCTTTCCACTATTTTAATCAGCCACACTGACGGTATCTGCGACTCTGGGAGTAATTATTTTTCATTCTCGCAGTTTATAACGACCCACTGATGACGTCTATTGAGCATACAAGCTAAACACTTGAATAAACAGCAAAATGAATTTGAAGGGAAACACTGTGTTGTTTTTGGTCAGGCTAGATTAAAGATTGAGACATTAAGACGTTGATAGGAAGTTTTGATAGAGAAAATGCGGTACCTTTTTCAGTCCTCCGGTGAGATTCAGACTCGGTAACGCGGGAAAGGTAAAACAAAGGTATCCAGCCAGCATTTTGCACCCCGCAAGCACTTTCTAGCTTTCAGAAAATTTGGTTACTGACACCTTGTGACACCCCCTGCCTATATGCAACAAGCACCCCATCTTTTCCTGGAATTTGCAAAATTATTCCAAAAATATCCCAGCCCCAGGTCCTCAAACTTTTATCATATCGGCCCTCCCCGAGTAGAAATAAAATCACTCCTGGAACTTCGCCCGTAAGGTTTTCTTTTGATAACAAAATATTGCAGTCAACTATTGATATGCGAACGGAAAGGGTGTTTTATTTAGACGTCTAAAGCACTCGTTCCCCTAATTTAAATCAATAATGTGTATTTAATGTTTAGTACAATATTTTTAGTTCAATGTGTGTTCAATGCGTGTATCTTAAGTAGTACCGCGAACACAATCCTCCTTGTAAATTCATCAAAGATATATAATTGAAATGACCATCAGCAAATCACATGTCGACATGCAGTTGTCATGAATGGTGTTGACACTTGTATTGTTCGGGCTCTAGCATGTTCCCTTCGTCTTGATCAGAAAAGGTCGTCGTACGTTTAAGAACTTGCTTTCTGGATGAGACGTAAGCACTAGCTTCACTTGGTCAAAGTGAGGGTTATGGCCTAATACGTCACCTGGCATAAACCATTACCCTATATTTAATACCTTTGATGTTCCAAGGTCGTTCGCTGTCTCTGAAGTGAAGCAAATCGAACACTAAAAGAGTGATCGACTTCATACTGTAGAACAGAACTTCGAAACATGTTGTCGTTCCATGGTGGACTGTCCGTCCGTCTCATAAACCGTGCTTTGGAAGTCTTGTTACACGTATTTGAAGTGGTGTCTCTGTGTCCATGTCTACCGAAGCGTGGGCTGTGATTTGCAGGGTTGCTGTCCTTCGTGGTTCGCTTTTAACTCCGTTCTCGTCACTGAAGGCGTGGCTGTATACATGTACAGCGTACGAGGTGCCCTTACTCTGGCTGGCTCCCTCCATATTCTACTCCATCGTTCCGCTGGGTTCGCTGGGTGTATTGTTTTGCCTTACGGTCAATGGGACGTTCACAGCTGAATGAACCCGAAGAGCCGTCCTAATTTGTTGGTCACCGGTAATCATTGTGAGGTCCAGTCACAAACTTATTTCGACATGCGACGAACTGGCACAAACGATGAACTTCTTCTCTGCGTGTTCACATGAACGTCAGAGCCTCAACCCGCCAGCCTGTGATGAGCATGTGGCACTGGATTCCGTGTGAGAAAAAACCATTTTGATGGGAATGATATCTCACTTCATGGAGGAGTGGCTCTGTTCATTCCATTGAAGACGTGCTTTTCATGGGGTATGTTATGGGGATAGGTTGCTAAGAAAGTCTGGTTGTCTGATCGTTTGTGGATGGCTTGCTATATAAGTGAAGGGCATTCACCTGCTCACCTTAGAGGGAAATGTCCGACCGATCTCCGATCTCTGAAATAGTTTTATTATTCTTGTCAAATGCCAACTTTGTCCTAAGGAGTGATTAGCTAGCCCTCAGCTAAAAGAATTTCTCTGCAGAAACTAATCTGCTGCTTGACAAAATTTCCTTGTTTTTGAGATACAAGTCCCAACGTGTTGGCGGGTAGGAATGTTCACACCTTTGAATTTAGCAGCTCATGTCTGTCTATGCCTTCTTCCAAGCTCGTGTCACGCAAGGGCGGTGCCATGATGATTATTTATTTCGCCTGAGGCTAGTTATCTTTCTAATGAATATGCCGGTTTGCTGACGGCTGTTCTGTACTCTTTGTGCTGTGGGTGTTCGTTATCGGCCTACAATAAAGGTCTTGCAATGTGGGATGGACCTTGAAGCAGCGATAGCTATCTTGGAAGGCATTACTTGTCTAGTTCCTGTACTTGTTCTTGTGTGGTCATCGCGTCCTCTAGCACTCCATTTTCCAAGGAAGTGTCATTTAGCCGTCACCACAGCAAGTGTAAAGTCTATTAACAAGTCATTGGTAAAATGCCGCGAGCACTTTTCACAGTGAGTTGTAGCAGGGTGCCGTACGTGCCCGGACTCCACGGTCGAAGAAATTCATGGGGAGAAAAAAAGCTCGCAGAGCAGCCACTTTGTGCGTGCCGCCCCCAGAGCGCTTCCCCGGACTAAAAGCCAATCTTGCCACAAAGACAATTTTCGTTGGGCAATATTTCAATTGCAAACGCCTTCTGGAGCACATGTAGGCAAATGAACGTAAACACGTGGCCTTTCAGACACCACGTTCACTATCAAGCCGATAAGAGTTCGATTTAAGTGCGGTACTTCATCATATGTTGTTTTTCATTCCGGGGATGGAGGCATACAATAGGGAAAGAAGAGGAAACCGACAGTGAAAGTATATGCCTACATTTAAATCTGCATGCGTTTTAATATTTCGCATACATTTTGAACTCTGACAGCAGAAAAGTGCAAGATATTTTTTCTAATATTTTGTACATAAAACTATGGATTTTCTTTCCGAACGACAGGTGGTTGATTTGCGATTTAAAAGACTCGTCATAACTGAAAAGACACATTAAAAATTGATCCAAATTTGTTTGTTCAATTTTTAAAAACGGCACATTGAAATTTCTTCACTTTCTTAATACAAAGTTACAGCCATCACACGCTTCATAATTACGACCGTCGAAAAAACTAACGATATCTATTTGGTTCCACAAAATTGGGTACCTATGGCAACTAAGGGAGGTAAATCGATACATTTTGAAGCATGTAAAATGGAAATTGTATAGGCTCGGTGATAAACACTCGAAACCATGCAAGACATAGTTATTTTGCACACAATCGATTTCTTTCGTTTCTGCTAATTGAAGATTGTTCTCGCTACTTGTCCAATGCATTAATAACAGCTTCGTTGTTTTCACTTCAGACGCGATGTTTGCATGACTGAAAGGGAAAACCACTCCCACTGGGAGGTTTTTATCATTTGAAGTCTTGGTGCTGAATGAAAGGGGAGAATAATTTCTATTGCAAGCGAGTTGTGTGATGTTTTTCTTTTGAAAAATCTGATGAAATGGCTATTTTTACAAGATCTATCATATTCGTTGCTGCAGGGTTTTTCAAAGAATGCATTTCGTAAGTGATGCGTTCACACCCACATACTGGCGCCAAAGTGGAAGAGACAACACGCAATATTGAACAAGAGTTAAGCCTACAGTGGGGACATATTTCGTTATGAGGACAGTTTTTCTCCTCACAACTTGGTCCAAAATTCCTTAATTTCTCCCCATATACACGTTGCCCACTGGGGCAAAATTCCAGCCGCAGTCAGCACAGAGTTTACTTCACCGTTGTTATGGTTACCGTAATTTGCCGTTTGCCTCACAAACTGACGTATCGTGTGTACACATTCTGTTGACGGTACGTCACTTTGTGGTGCACCAAAACCGCTGCATATACGTCACCGTTGTGCAACCGACGCACTGCACAGCAGCGCAGGACTGCAATCGCTGCCCATTTCAGTGGGTGGTCTGAAAAACACCCCTTTTGGGTTTTTACTTCTTAAAAGCTTTTCCGCTCATTAACTTTGAGATGGCGCATGGCAAAGCCGTTTATCACTTCATATTGGCTGCTCGGATCATTAATTCCATAACCGTTAAGTACGAACTGTAATAGTTCTTGTCACGGGGGACTGGGTATCAAATTGAATCAGTACCGGTGATGCTGATAATAAACTATGCATCATTTGAGAAGGAGAATCTTTGTCATGTCAAGAACGCAAATCGCGAAAATGCCACTGAACCATACAGTATTCGGCGCCGTAGCAATATTAGATTATACCGGGGTATCATGGGTGTGATACATTATCTAAAGGCACGTCTTAACATTTTCGAAGTGAGGGGCCGACTTAATGAGTTTAGGAAGGTAGGAAGTGAAGTATACTTAGTGTGAGAATTATACTATTGCTGACGGCCACTTCACAATGGCGACGTCTTGATTACCTATAGTGACGATGACGAACAGTAAATCCACGCCGGTCATGCAATGCCTACCGACATTTCCCAATTACAGGCCATCGAGCGACACTATCTCGTTACCCTTTGAAACACAAGTAACTTCATGCTTTTGCATACAGCACCATTAGATAACGTCAGCCGTCAATTTTGAGCATCGGTCATTGATTGCGCGGAGCGCCCGAGATCAATTGGCCTCTTTTGACCGACTTACGATTTTTAAGTGCTTGTACTGAGCATACACTCAGTCTGTGTTCAATATTGCTTTCCTATCGAAATCAGCCAATTGATTTTCGACGAATTGTTTCTTCCCTCTATGCATTAAGGATTTTTTTTCTTAAGTTGACTGAACGCCCCTGCACCGATATATTTCCCTTGCACGTATTTTAGAGTCAGGGTAAATTGTAGACATTATGGTCGCCATATAAATGAAATGTCATTCATGGTTCTATTATCGCTGTAGAGTGAACTTAATTCGATTCATTGTTAAATTACATAATTGATAACGAAACTTTGAATTACTTATATTTCAGTTTGAATCCAAAGTCTCAAAAATATCGAAATCACACTCTTTTAATAAACTTTTTTATTGGACACATCAGATGGTAGTATTGTGACTGTAAATGAAATACCCTTCCAATTACGATTGTTGCCCCAATATGGAATAATTTTCAAATGACTTTCCTATAAGCTAAAGAGATTATACGTCCGGCTCTGGGCTCCAATCTAACCGTTATCAAGTGGGTATGATGTTTCCTGATTGATGCCTTGCCAATTATTTTGATTTAGATTCAGATTTTACATGAAGTCAGTTTTTACAACGATTAATGTTCTGGTTTTGCGTATTCATGCTTTCGCCAAATGTCAATTAGCTATTTAAAAAAAAATCCCCCAAAATATGAATGAGTTCAAAGTGTTCTGTGCTCATTAACACATGATCGCAGATAAGCATTTTTAGATTTGACATTGAATTTGGGAAAAAGTCAACTAACTGAAAAGATTACTGTTGCAATATGTAAGTAAAAACAGAACCGGCTTCTTCAGTTCCCTAAGCTATGAGAAATTGCTCGCCGTCAAGAATTTTTATCACAGCCTTTCCAATGGAATCTTCCCCCCCCTCTTTCTCTCTCCAAAAAGGTTGGTCTGGGTTTGGCAGTAAATCTTGAGAGCGATGACCGAGTTACTGTACACACACATACCAATGAATGTGCATGTACAGCCATCCTATTTTTAACAGTCTCCCCGAGCGGGGCGAAATCAATATTGATTTTTTAAACAAATTACACCGTCGATGATTTTCTTTTAAAGATAATATGTATCATTTCACTCCAAGCTGTTTACCTAATGCAAAGTCCCTGGGTCTATTGATAAAGATACCGTATGTCGATGGTTAAAATGTGCTTTATTGGTTAAGAGTTTGCCATCCACGTATTTGGATAGAATTTCTCAACAACTTCACCGATCCATGGTGACAAGTGTGTATTAGCTGTTGACCATGCACACGATAAGAATACCTTGAGTAACGCAGTATGAACCAAGACAGCCCACGTTCAGTAACGTGTGATACAGTGAGTCTAGTTTGTAACCTTGCATTGAACAAAAAGTGCAAATGCTCTGACCCACAGCCGATCCAAGGAAGTCCAATCGTCAGGTAGAAAATTTAAACCGTTATAAAAATCCACATAATGGAAAATCCGCATTATCTGTAAGCAGGTTTCAAATCCGCATGTTGTGTATGCTTCTCACGTAACCCACTAACCTTGACATACAGTTCTTCAGCTTTTTAGACCGAGGAAACCTTGCATGTGTGTGGCTGTCGTCAATAAATTAACGAGGACAAACCCGCTGAAACTCAAGTACTATGGCGCTCAATTCGTCCACCTGTTCAATAATCAGCTTTATCAATTTGTAAAGACAACTTTTAACCAAAAGTACCGTCGTCAGGGGCCAGGCTTTACCAATATTAAATTGTTATGAGTTCACAAAGCAATTGGGAGATGAATTTGTTTGCGTGGAAAACCAAGAAGGTGCGCCCAATCCCGCTGCTTTGTCGCGTACACCAATTCTTGGTTTTTTACTTTGAGATCTTGCAAAACGCCCGACAGAACAGCCTGCTGTTTGCCTTCGGTACACACACACCTTTGGCTTGACAGTGCCGCGGGGCATTCAAAGTGTCCCGTAACAGAAAACAATTTCACGGTCTTGTCACCGAATTCGTTCTGACGAATAATTAGCAGAGATCGGTAATTCATTTCCTTGGTCATTTTGAAAGGCGTCGCAGCCCTGTCACTTTATCTCCAGGCTTGCGCAGGTTGAATGGGAGGAAACTGTGCCTCCGTTTACCTACAAATCCAGCATAGTTCGAACGGAAGTAGCGCAGAGTTCCGAGTTGCTCATGTTGATATTAACTTCTTTCAGACAGGAAGCGGGTGTGGATAACCAACTCAGCTATCGCCGTGTAATGTAATGCTTGAAGTAAATGGTGTACATGTAGATGCCACTTTTCGAAACATTAGACATGAGTTCAACTTATACGGGAATTGGGAAAGCCCGATTTATGCTTGTCCCAGTACCGTTGACACGCGATTGAAATAAATACCTTCACCGTGGGAGACGCTATTCACTACGGAGCTCTGGAATTGCCATCCGACTTGTTGAGATCCCAACATTAGGTATAACAGGATGGCATCATAAAATTATACGAGGCAGGGTGTCGACTTGCCGAAATAATTTGTCACGGCATGGCGACGTACTGAAGACAGGACCTCAGTTTCCTAACGTTTCGTATCTCGGGATGACGACCAAATTCTCAAAGGACAACGACGTCCAGAAAAAAAATTAACGGCATTCTGACACAATTTATCACAGAATGGTGACATCCTTAGATGATATATCACCAGATACTAGATTCCGCGAGCAGGATACCGATATTCCTTATTAGTCTAAGATATCGTTTATACGGTATATTAAATTATCCCCAGGATGGGCGCCCTATATTGAGGAAGTCGTAATTTCGGGATCTCGGGATGATAGTAATGATTAACCCAAAAATTTACCACGGAATGGTGGCATTTTGTCATGACTTATCTCAGAATGTAGAGTAGACACGCATCTCCGTTGTAATACATCGTTATGCTGAGATAATGAAACAGTGTCTAAACAAGGTTATTGTGTCTCGTCTGGAGCTCCGTAGTGGACAAGGCTCGAAGGATGTTGCTACCCACGCGTTTTGCGTGGGTAATTGAAGTTATTCCTTGTGGGGTAGCATTTTTGCCATGGAAGTAGTTTTGTCACAAATTTGGAATTTTTCCAGCTGCTTCACATCCTGCCTCATCTACTTTCCTTCATTTGATCGTGGAAGTGCCGGGATATGCACCTTCATTTGTCAAAGGCAAGCATCGGCAGCCTTACCCCAGAGCGGCGTGTGTCCAATTAAGGGGTGAATATTAAGTCGTTGTTTCTCGCCCTTAATGGCATTAGGTCTGTCAAATGGTGGACAGGCAAGGATGATGGCTGCGTCATCAACAAAGATGAGTTGTGTCACTTGTAGCATGACTGACACTGCAGGGTCGCCAGAATGCAAGGTTTTGAAAAGATTAACTACCGTGACCAAGCATTATGAATTTATTTCTTCCATGTGGGCAAGTCAGTTTCCGAACTCGTAAAGAAATTTGTTTAGCAATCAACCTGAAATACGTACAGCATGCATATTTGAAAAGCGTCGTTGCATAGTGCACAGGGGAACCAGATGGGGGAGGCCAATCCCGAAGATGGTTGAATGCAAATTTGCAAAAGAACTACGCGGCCTCCCTGTGCTGAAACTAGCGACTGTGTTGGTGACAGCGTGAAGCAGTCGGGAATGCATAGTTTGCCCAAACAGAATTATTCATACATCCCGTAAAGAATCTCGTTTTACAACTGGGACTGATATCTAAGCACGTTTACGCGCAACACGAGAGCCAGGCCGAAGCTCAAATCAGTCCGCACTCGCCAAGGTTGAGTTAGCTTTTTATCGCGCTGTTATTATCAAAGCCAAAAGAGGCCAAAAGTTTCAACCTTTGTAATTACATGTTTTTGGATACGTTTCGTGGGTAAACGCGAGGTTCAACAGTTTTGGACGAAAACTAAATTCCAATCGAAGAGATACTTTAAATGTGCTTAATTTTAAATCTGAGGATCTTGCAAAGATCGGGGGAAATCGATGCAAAGTAATGAACCTACGCAGTATCCCTTTTTCTTTGTTTATCTAGCTGCCAATTTGTTCGCCCGTTGACCCATTTGGTGCTGCGGTTGCAAAAGGATAACGGCAGATATACCAATGTTAGAGGCGGGATTATCTCGATTTTCTTATTCAATGCTGTCATTGTTGCCATAGGGACCATATAGAATTCTCAGTTTGAGGATTCTGCAGGCAAAATCGAAGGCTGACTCTTTTAAACTTTAAGGTTTTTGTTGTTTCGGCCACTGTAACTTGCCCGTTTCTGACCAGTTACAGAAACGACCCTGAAGAAGAAATTCGTCTTTTCATTCCCAAATTATGCCCGGGAGCAAAGAATCTAATTGTGATTTGTGCGAGGAAGGTTATTTGATAAAGCAACTCAGAAAAGGGAACTAAGATTTATGTTGACCACAACGCCAGGAGGGTGTTTTAATCAGAAATCATTACCAGTGCCATGTAGTTGTTTTGATGTTTTTTGTGTAAAATATATGCAATATCTGTAGTTACCAAAGAAACTTTACCAACGGTGTAAATCTCCATACATGTATAGCCAATGGCTCCATTGTGTCTGTTATTTAATTTATTCTACCAAATTAGCCTGATTTTTTCTAAAGATGCAAGAGAAATCGTGTTCATCGATCGGCAAAGAAACATATGCAAGCACCATTAATTATGAGACCAGTGAGGTTACAAATTTATGACACCCTATTTGCCAATTTCTTGGGGCCTACTCTAGGAAAATGTGGTGTTATCTTGATGAGAAGCAAAACGAGCGCAGTTGATTGGTTGATAACTGTCGGCTTACACCGACTGTGTCGCACAAAAAGCTTTGCTTCCTGGACTCACCAACTTCAGGGCTAACTGAACCACAGAAAACCCTACGATATTCACAGCGCAAGTCTACCTACAGATAAGCACCACTATGCATGCAGATTCACTGGGATGCTGGGAGTCAGCCCACTCTCGTTAACCACAGAACGGCAAGGATAATCTGGGGTCAATCCAAGTAAATCGTGTAGCTTAACATATTACTCGCGCCTATCACAGACTCTGTAACACTAGTATTACTATACGTGTGAAAATACGAGACGGCACAAAACAATTGAACGAACTGAACACTTTTTCTGTATCAAACCATTAGGAACACGTTTCCATACAGTGTTGGAAATCAAATCCTGTAGAATGCAGGGCGAAATTTGTAATGCTTCCTATTTTCATTAAATGTAAATAAACAGTTCAATATTTTCAGCACACAGTAATAGATCGTACAACCCTTATCACTGACGTCATGCACGGTTTACTATTCTACTCCAGTCATATTATTTTGGTAATAAGAGCAGTCCAAAACAATTCGCGTACACCAAGCAAAAACAAAGAACCAGTTGCAGAAACTAGGCCAAAGTGGTTTTTTCCCCTCTCGTGATTTTTTGAACGGGTCCAGTCACATGCTAGTACCGAGGTGCCGTAAGGAGGGCCCGCCCGCGACCGTGCCAGGCCCGTGCCATCCTGAGTCCGGCGTATGTCCTCTGGTAGCATCCGCCCCAGAACCAACACAGATTTCTCGGCGTTTGTCACGTTCTTTGCGTTCCTTCTGGCAGGCGGGCTGTCAGATTGGGCCATCCAGTGCTGCCCAGTGACAGGGCGGAAACGTGAACGCTGAAAGCAAGCGCTTATTAGGGTCACGAAGCCCGAGTTAGGACTAGTTCGAGCGAGACAAGGCAGGCAAATTGTCCTACTTTTGCGTAACAGTTGTGTATTTGGGCTTGCTTTGTTTTTCCTGTGGCCAGGCTCAATATTGTAGGCAGGAGAAAAGGAAAAGGCAATGTTAAAAAGCGCGGGAATGGAAACTATTGACTGAGTCTCAAGCTTCTGGACAGTTTTTTTCTTTACCAGCTATAGATGGAAAACAGTCTTACGCATCCACAGATAAAAATACTATGGAAATCAGCTATAGATGGAAAACAGTCTTACGCATCCACAGATAAAAATACTATGAAAACCAGCTATAGATGGAAAACAGTCTTACGCATCCACAGATAAAAATACTATGAAAACCAGCTATAGATGGAAAGCAGTCTTACGCATCCACAGATAAAAATACTCTGAAAACCAGCTATAGATGGAAAACAGTCTTACGCATCCACAGATAAAAATACTCTGAAAACCAGCTATAGATGGAAAACAGTCTTACGCATCCACAGATAAAAATACTATGAAAACCAGCTATAGATGGAAAACAGTCTTACGCATCCACAGATAAAAATACTATGAAAACCAGCTATAGATGGAAAACAGTCTTACGCATCCACAGATAAAAATACTATGGAAATCAGCTATAGATGGAAAACAGTCTTACGCATCCACAGATAAAAATACTATGGAAACCAGCTATAGATGGAAAACAGTCTTACGCATCCACAGATAAAAATACTATGAAAACCAGCTATAGATGGAAAACAGTCTTACGCATCCACAGATAAAAATACTATGAAAACCAGCTATAGATGGAAAACAGTCTTACGCATCCACAGATAAAAATACTATGGAAATTACGGATATTATTATTGTTACGCACGTCTGAAACACACACGAAACAATCAGGTTAATGAAAGTTGTTAGTCACGCTACCAAAGACAGTATTCGACAAAGAAGGAAATTCAATGAACGGTGTCAAGAACTTTTAAGAAATTTAATTAACAAGAAGCAAAATTAATTCAAACATACTAAGCACAGTCTGTTTTAGTCGTACTTTTGAACTTTTTCCATCACCCAAATTAATTCTTTTACTAATAGTGAATTTGTACGCTACCGCATACTCTTTGAAAAAACATAGAAATTCTAAATTAAAGCCATTCTGTGACTTTTTTCTTTGTGATTCTCTTATTGGCTTCATTTGTTTGAAGGGCGGAAACAAACCTTGAAATTCTCAGCTCTGCTCATTTAAATCAGTGTACCCAATCACTGTGCTGGTTGAGGTTTTGGAATTCCTCATAAAGGGGTTTTCTTACATACACCAGCTTTGGAAGAACTGATGGGTGATTCTGTATGTTAGAAGGTGTGTATTAATCAGAACGCTCTTCAAATATGCAGGGGATGTATTCGGTTGACAAATCTAGAAATGTTTGTTTTGCATCGTCTGGAAAGGGCCGCCAGGGACGAGGGCGGAGTTGAACGTGGGTTGGAAGCCTCCCAAAGGGTTTATTGAGAAAAAAACCAAACCCGAGAGGAGAAGGCTCCAGGGAATAACAATCTGACTGTTGTTTCGGAAGGATTATCGGTGTCAGTGGTGTTTCAAAATGTTGGCAAAACAGCTACACAGCGAGCGAATTGAAATCGCCCCAGGCCAACGAAAGCAAATCTCACTAGCAATGCCGCGGGCGTATGGAACCCTAGTTAAACAAGAATATATGCCTGTCCGGAAACGATGTCCTGGGGTGAAGATTTTTGCTGAATCTACGTGGCGCTTACAGCTGAACAGACATTGCACACTGCCAAATGATAACAGCAAATTTTCCATAGCATAGGACACCGCTGAACGTGAACCAACTCACACATTCTTTCAAATACTGAATACCTGACTCTACTTGCGTCCTGGCAGACACGCTCAGCGGCAATGTATTGCTGTTCTCAAACGGCTGCCGGGAATCAGCGAATGAAGCGTCGGTTCAAGAGTGGATTCGTGGGGCGCCAATGGGGGACATATTTGTGGTCTATTTCTTTTCCCTTAAGTTAAAAGCGTGTAAAAAGCCCTGAAGTGTAGCCACAAGGAGCCACACCCCTCAGAAAGGCCAAAGAAGGCCACATTGAAAACTTCCAAATTCTCCCCCCCCCAAAAAAAAAAAATAGTTACAGAATCCGTTCTCGGGTGTACGGAAGCACGCCGTCTGAAAAGGAAAACGCTGTACGGCAAAAAGCCTCCTGGTTTATCTTTCCTCTAACTGATTCAGGAAGAGGTTCAGGAAGAGGGGCTTATTTTCTCATTTTAATTTGTGGCTCGCGCTGTATTTGTTCTCTGCATGCAGGAGCAAGGCTGATTGGGTGAAACTCTGGAACACAGAGCGACACGTGAACACATGTAACGAGGCCCTTCTGCCGGTCTGGGACGTAGCCTGCCAGAATGACATACGGAAGATCACCAAAAGAATGGGACGAGGTGAGTTGGCTCTTACAAACCTGTTCATACTGAGGGTGAACCTGATAGCGAAGCGAATTTGACGTCAGGAATGTTTGCGGCAAAATTTCGCTTTACTTGGAATGTGTTCAACTTGTGTGGATTCTAACCGCGAATATTTTGGTCTGACCTCACCGATTCGCGTTTGTGTTGGCTTGTGCACAACGTATGGACAGGCCTTATAGCTGTCTTCTGCGATATTCGAGTGACATGAACGTCTCTATGAATCAGCAATCTTTACATGAGACAATGCCCACCTGAGGAAAGTCTAGGCCCAATTTTAGTCGATTAGCTTATTCGTTATGGTGACTCCGGCCTAACGTTGCCCAGTGTGAATGCTTCCGTGGGCGAGTGCAGCACTTTTTCTCTCTGTTTATCAGGACAGACGCGCAAATACGTGTCCATCTGCTTCAAACTTTTGACAGAATTAATTCAGTGACACTTGGTACTAGTCTAAAGGAGATTTTTATAAATAGCAGTATGCAGAATATAGTCCAGGGGAGAGGTAGGGGAAGATCTATTTAAAATTCGATCGTGGTTTAAAAAAAATTGACCTCCAGTCTATTGCCACTATCTTATAAGGAGTTCGATGATATTCTTTGCATGCAGTACCATTAAATGTCATACTATGACATTTCTTCAGTATTCGATGTATGTCATAGTCCCTATACCACAGCCAGTAGAACGGCACACCTAAAACACTGAGTAGGTTTGAGAATTAGAGGTTTGCTAGTTGACGTGCAGATCAACAGTTTTCTTGAGAAGACGTAGATTCTCCTTTTCGCTGTGGATGCAGACTAGAGACCTCAAGGGCCACATTTGGGTCATCTTTCTGTCGGAACCTGAAACTTGTCTGAGTTAGGCGGAAAATTGATGCTGCGGTCCCGATTTAATGGCTGATTATTGCCGCTGGGTGCAGCGTTAAGTGATGTGAAATTAAGCATCTGATCAGCGTATTTACAGACCCATCCCTTCCGACGGTGAGATTGTATCAATTTCACGACTTCTTGTAGAATTCCCCGTTGGTCATATGTACCCGAGTCAGTAGGGGGGACTGGGCGCGGCGTTTTATGAAGATCGTACAGTTCATATCCGCGGTAATAGTTTTCTGGCGATGTAGCAACAGCGACGCACCTTTGCGGTCTCCGGACGCAGTGGCAGCGTTGACTCCGAAGGCTGTAAATTGAATCAAAATACTTTGGGACAAGACTGGGGGACAGCAAGGGAGCTTCAGCCCCCCCCCTCTCTCTCTCTCTCTCTCTCTCTCTCTATCTATCTCTCTCTCTCTCTTCCTCTCGCAGATAGCCTGCTTGAAAGTGCTAGTTGTACATGTACCTCAAGTAGCTGCCCCTGGCTTTACTTCAACTCCCTCGATCACCTTTGTGGGGCGCCTCGCTAATAATGTGTTTCATTGATTTCACTCAATTGAATATTTTTTGCACCAATGGACTAGGCTCTAGAGAACTCAATCTTGTTCAGGGCACACAAAGAACGTTAAGGATTTAGCAGATGATGTTCGATCCCCTCCCAACAAAAAATCAGTAACAAAGGAAATCATAATTCTTGATAAGAATCTTTCGGAAATGTTGACGTAGATCAGTTACGTCATTCAGGTTTCCCGACTTGTGATTGGGTGTTGTGTAATAATGCTTCTTTGAACTTGCTCTCATTTTGCGAAGCGTGTGACATTTTGGCAAACGACTCTGTTGGCCGTCGGCCCCGATTTTCTCCGAACCCACTTGAAGTGAACCGTAGAAATTAACGAGCGAACAAGAAACGATTTTCTCGCAAGTCAGGGGATAAGGTCGATTATGTCTGACACATTAAACGATCAGACGGCGCTCGCGCAATCGAATTACATCCAAGGCTACACAGTCTTTGACGTGTCTGTTTCGGTAAAAAGCATGGCATAATCGGGGTTAATTTTTAGTTGTGGCGAAAATCCAAGTTTGATCTCTTAGGTGCAAGGACAGCGTGGAGTACTTTCGACCGGTCACAGACTTTGTAGGATTATTCAGATGAGATAATCATAAACAATTTCAAATGGCGCAGTCGGAATCACGGGAAAATTTAACCTTATTCGCCCACTCTCAAGATTTATTTGGCATGTGGTAGCCGATGTTGCTTTGCCCGTCAGCATTTTTCGTAAATTCTTGGAGACTTTCACTACTAGTTGCCAACTTCCCAATCTGAATCCATCAGTATACTATTCAAACATCGTGAGGTTCCATCTTGTTTTAAATTTGTCGTGATTTCATGAATTTTTCCAAAGTGTTCTCTTCCCCGACTCCGTTTGCATGTACATCGATTACCTTTGCTGATGGTGATTATGTTCTACGCCACAAGAGCCAATCTATTTTACAATATCGTAACATGGGGTAACTTTGGTCAGAGGGGTAACTTTGGTCAGTAACCACTAGAGGGTTTGAAACGTTGTTATTCTCTCAAACATACAGTGGATGCGGACGTATTTAGTATCATTTTGTTCAGAAATATCATCGTTATTCATTATTTAACATTTTCGTTGTTTGTGGTAACCATGGTAACCATTTTATTTGGATTTTCACGCCCCACTTTGATGAAGACTAAAAACAAATGGTGGCCAATGTTGACCCAAGCCCAGGGTAACTTTGGTCACCCTTTTCAAGCCCTAAGACACCAATACATTTTGAAATTCCTTTTTTTCAGCATCGAAGTTTAGATGAGTATCACAACGCTCTGAAAGAAGGGAAATTGAAATTTATTGTCTTTAATAACTGAGAAGAAATGATAACATACATGTAAAAAATGACCCAAAGTTACCCCATGTTACGGTATCGTTCAGTGAACAGAGGGACCTTTTGAATGCTTGTCATTGATCCATCGGCTAATACAAGTTGAACATTTTTAAGGGAAGTTTTGCTATATAACTATTATTAAGTTCTTCGTTATATACGTTGAAATAAACCTGTATTGCCTTCGCTAGACTCGCCCTCCGATAAGTTTCAACAGATGTTGAAACTTATTTGACTTGGAATTTTGCAAACTCGTAGGAACTGATCGATTTTTCACTTTCTTTTTCTTTTTTTATCAGAGTTTTTGAACGAGTGGACGGCCAAGAACTTCCTGGCCGGAAGCAAAAGGAGAAAACGCGGTCTGAACGAGGAATGTTGCCACGAAGACTTAGGGTGCGTATGGGAGGAGGTGGCAGAATACTGCGTCATGCACGGTCGAGAGAAGCACGAAGACGGTAGCCCCGTACGAGGCAAGCCTGGTAGAAGGCGCTAATAACAAACCAAGCACACTACACCCAACGACGATTCTGTAAAATAGACTGTTATATATATACTTTCTCATTATTTAAATCACTTACCACTCTTTTAATTTTTTTTTGCGAAATTAAACCCATAAGGCACACCATAAAGCTTGTACATATACCTCCATTAATCAATATCATTTGCGTACGGCCTTGGGCGAGAAAACTGCACTTTAAAGTTAGAAGTATGTCCAATGTACAGTATCATTGGTATGAAACATTTTCATTCGTTGGGGTTACCAAACGTTAGATAAATGTTCGGGGTCTTTCAGAAAATACCAAAGCGCCCTCCAGAAGTTATCCAAGAACCAATCTTACTGTCAGGTCTCGTCTTGCTTGCATATTTGCCCCATAATACGTGAGTACACCCTCTTTGAAAGCTTATTCGTTCCGTGAGTGATAACAGACGAACTAATCCAAAATGACTTGAAATATTTCATGACGCTGCACCCGGTGACTGGGTGCATGCTGCAAGTAGAGTAGTCGCCAGTGTTACAGTATAGCAGAGAGAAGTAATACCTCATCTTTTCAACGGTATTACTGAAAAAAGGGTTTTCCAGTATTTTTGTGAGCGACTGTCGTTAAATTAGATCAGGCCAAAAATGTAGCTTTAGCCATGCGAAGGATTTCACCCCGTTTATCCGGTACATTTGCGCATTAAGCGCTCTCTGTCACCTAGAGCTGAATTAAAAGCAATTAACGACTTCCTGAAAACAGGCAGGGATCTTAAAGGCCGCGAAGGAAATGCGAAAAAAACTGTCCGAAATAACCGGCCTTGCTTTTTCTGAAATGATTGATATTTACTGAATTCATGTATTTCACCGAATTAACGCATTGCAATCAATTTGTTAACATTAGTGCTAATGACTTCGTGGATAAAGTGCAGTGAACCCGGCATTAATTTGACGCATTTTGATTGCGTCACTGTTCAGCGGGGTCAGTGGATATTTATGACAGATCAGTTTCTCTGTTGGTGTTACTGAACTGAACGTTTTGCACATTCATATGAGGTCACTTTCCTTTACATTTACTTATTCGTGCACCTGTACATTTTGGGTGTATACATCAAACTTTGTTCAGAAGCAAATAGGTCTGTTTGTTGAACTCCTTCAACATCAAAATTATAATGGTGGTAAAAAGTTGGACGAGTGCCTGTAAAGTCTATTGTTAAATTGAATGCAAGGCTGTAGTGCTGAGAGGTTTTTTTTAGTTTCAGGAGAGCCAGTTTGGCTTTCAGTTTGTTTCTTCGAGAAAAAGCAAGTGAAAGATCTTTCAGTGCCCTACTCATTCAATTTGTAGCGTAAGGCCTAAGTTTGTTCGGGAGATAATACGCAGAATTCGACATGTTTTCTCGACAGTGAATGTCCTCGCTTATTTGCTTGTCACAAGAATATTATGTCATATGATAATGCACGGACATCTATATCATTACTGATAAGCTTATAGCCTATACCAAGGTAAAACTTGTCTTATTTACGGCGATGGTTAGTAAGATTGATTGATTTTCAAGGGTTAGGTGGTTCTGAAATTTTTAATTAACACGATACCAGGTTTCATAGTCATAGCTAATTTGATATGCAAATAACTAATGAAAGGGGGGACTTCTGAAAATCTCTGCGACAGCAGACTTTCCTCTTCAATCTAAGTATGTGCACAATTTTCGTATAGCATCGTTCAACGCTAAAGAAAACGTTTCATGTCTGGCATTCAGTTTTCTCACAGTGTTTGCAATCAGCGGGTGATGATAAATTGCAATAAGTGGAAAAAGTGTATACACGGTAAATGTATATAATGTTCTAACAAAGTTTGACCATTTCCCCCTTAACTGTATGCACGAAGATAAAGTGTCGTACACGTTCCTTGTACATGCATTGGTAAAGCTATTATGTAGTGGCTTTGTGCAATCCTACACACCCTGGCACGAACGAAGTCCCAGTTGGTCAGATGAATCAAAATAAACCACCCCTTTCATGAAACAAACAAGATTAAAACTTGTTCAATTTTCTGGAAACTAAAGCCCAGATAGTTTGTCTTGAGAGAAAAAAAAGTAAGCTTCATGTCGTTTCTTCTGTGTCTCATTACCGTTTCTATTCATTCGTGCCGTGTCGCGTTTATACACACCTAGTTCCCGGTGGAGATGGTCGTCTCAAATGTAAATTAACAGAACTACTTCACACTCCAAGGGCATTGTAAGACCTTTTAATATTTGCTAAAGCCATACCTCCTGTTATCACATGGCTATATTTTTGTTCACCAATATCACTGAAGACCTTTGAGGTAACAATAACGTGTTAGACATTGGAATGTATGTCCCTTAACCTCTAAAATAGAGATACCAATCAATGCCTTTAGAGTCTCCTCCCAAGACAGCTACATCCTCCTTGCACTGGCGTTCCTGCTTCAGTTTCTGTCACCTAGGCTCATATGTATTTTATGCGTTGGTGGTTGTTGTTTTGCATTACCTTGAAGTTTATGACTCGACGTGCATAAAGGCACTAAGATCTGATGATCAAGCAAGCATAATTATGAGGCAGCCTCGTTATATTTAAATAAAATTTTATGATTTATTATTTTTAAAAGCACAACGAACATCTCATTCGTGTAAAAAATGAAGTATGGATTATCATTGCAGGATGAAAAATAAAGAATAAAAACTACTTTCTTTATCACTTTGTGGTTTCTCAACCCCCCCCCCACACACACACACCCACCCAAGTGTGTATTTGCCTGCAACTGGGGACCCCCTATTGTTCCTCTTTTGTTTGTACTTTAACTTTTTTAGAAGACCACCCATATGTTTTGTACACAGTTGTCAATCGGGGACCCTCTGTCAATCGGGGACCTTATTGTCCTCTGTTGTTCAGGGTCCCCAGTTGAATGCAGAAACAAACTCACATACACCCCCACGCATTTCGTTAATTGTCTTCTAATGGGAATTTTTACGTGCACTTGGAAGAATAGTATTTAAGAACTCTACTTTTTTTGTGCTGGAAAGGATCATTTTGTCCCAAATTACACAAGCGATGAAGACGTCACAGCAGTAAATACGTTAAGTGGGAGAACTTTGATCAATGCAGGACTTTGCCGTTCAATTCTACCTTGAGAACTTTGAGTAATGCAGGACTTTGCCGTTCAACTCTACCTTGCCGTGAGGCATTTGCAATTACAGCTGTATTTACGAGGCAGTTATTGAAAGATGTTTTCAAGAAATGTGTGTTCTCGATTAGACGCGGGCAAGCGTCAGTTACTTCATCTATTTGAAGTATGTCAACAAAAGACAACTGAAGTAAACTGGAGCAACATCCATTGGGATTTGTCTTCGATAAGTATGAACGCCCAAGAATCTTTCGTTAGACGAACCTGCTGATTGAATGTGCAGCAAAGCATGTAAATTACGAAGTGCCTTTGCCCTACGAATTGCGTGGAAAGCTCACAGTTATTACTCGTCAGTTGTTTGTTTGGGCTTGATCCCAGCGCTGCACCTCAGCTAATTTTAAACATGGTGGGTTGCTTGTTTCTTGATTCTCAATTAATTTGGATGTAAATTTGCTGCGCGGCGTGGGAAAACACCCGCCGCTCTGCTGTGAATCGAATCTGCCGTTCAGTCGTGGACGACGTACGCTTGATCAAAGGGCTTGGTCGATCTGTAACTCGTAAAGTGTCATTGATTATTTGACGACAACGGAGTTAGTTGTGGGGTGTTGTCACCTGGAGGAAACGTCCATTTGGTTCAGGCTGGAGGGTCAAGGTCATCAACCTCTCGAAATGACGATATTACTGTCGTTTCGATTGAGTCAAGCCTCGAGTCATATCGAGAAAGCCTGGGTGCATGCAGCACCAATTTTCGCATGTCTCGAGTTCATTCATAAGTTGTATTCCACACTGTGCTCTTCCACAGTTCTCCTTGAAAGGTTGTTTCCGCATTTCCACCTGTCCGGATACGTTAGGCGCGCACCTTAATTTCCTGCTCCCGTTTGATAGACGGCAATTAGGCCTTGTACAAAAATGTTAAATGATGGAAACCTTTAACCAGCTCAAACAAAATACGGTGCAGAGATCTTGTCAGCTTTGCTTAATTCTTGGTTCCGATGGTGTATCCAACCATGGTGTATCCAACCGTCCAACGGAGGTCGGCAGCCATCCACACCTCCCTTCCAAAATCTTTGAGCACAGGCTATTTGCAACAACTGTTGGGGGACCTGGGTGTTTCGCCAACGCTGTAAAATTTATGGACACTTCTGAAAGTTCAAGAAATGCTATGGTTTTGTCAAGAGAGTACATGTACATTTGTTCGGGGATACCCCAAATCCCAGGATTTTCTGATCCTCGGAAGATAAGCGGAAGTTGAGTGGCGCTATTGAGTTTTACGCATGCGTGTATATATCTGTGTTGTACGGATCTGTGCCAAAAACAGCACTCTGTAGTCAACGAGTTGACTACAGATGGTAGGTTGGTTGGTTGGTTGGTTGGTTGGTTGGTTGGTTGGTTGGTTGGTTGGTTGGTTGGTTGGTTGGTTGGTTGGTTGGTTGGTTGGTTGGTTGGTTGGTTGGTTGGTTGGTTGGTTGGTTGGTTGGTTGGTACCCCACGACACATCTCCTGCAAGCCTTCACGGTCGGCTATCTTTGATATCAGGCCTTGTCCAGATCAGCTAGGGCTTCGCCTTTCCAGGTTGAGTACCAGAGTGACTATGGTATAGCCGTATGCAATAAATACCCGTTGCGGACACGGCCATCTCACAAATGTGTTATGTACATCAAACAGATTCAGAGACCTCAGCGCAAAACGACTAGTCTGAGATTATTTTTCTCCGGTTCCTGCTCAGTTTTTTTCTCCTATGCGATTCCTAGAGCTGCCCAACCGACACCAACTCTGGGTCGAATTTAGGCCTACCTTCGATTGGAAATTGCTACCAATTTGAACTTTTTACAAGAAAGATCATTTTCATTAATGAAAGTGATCATTCTTAAATAATACAGGATATTTCCATAATAATTCATTTTGAATTTGTAGGGCATTTCCATATTGTCTGCCTAGTCACCTACGGTGCTAGAGTAAAGTGTCAAAAGTGTGCATTTATTCGATTGTTACAGCAACAATTTCTTGCTACTGACGGGTTCCATTTTTATCCAGACTCTGCAAAATGAACAACAAACAATATTAAGGGCCCACGAGATTGTTAACATTTCACGCGGACTCGCGTTGGAACCATCTGTAGAAAGGTTAATTTGCGTGATTTCCCTCGGGTTGTTGCTATTCAAAGCGTACTGTAACCCCCAGGAGTCGCCTTCCTGATTCCTATCAGCCACTGTTTTAAGTTCACAAAGACTAGCGTTCGCGGTTTACATCGTGCTTTTCGAGCAAGGGCGTCCCGCTGGAATAAAGTGCTGATAACACGAGGACAAAAAAAAACTCAAAAAAATTCCGTTGTAGGTAACACTTTGCAGAAACTGGTGTGCCTAATAATGGCTAAGGCAACGTGGGCGTAAATCCCAGGGGAATGGGGTTATATATCCCCTCCCCCCATTTTAGGGGGATATAGAACCCCCCCCCGACACACACACTTTTGGTGAGCAAAGATTTTAAGCGGATTGTGAGGATTTGTTCAGACTTCCCACAGCTAAAATGCATTCAGTATTTACTTAAAAAAGGAAAACATTTTAAAATCATATTAATATGTCATTCTGAATGCATAGTACAGATGTACATCGATATCATGAACATCAACCATACAGAGCCATAATGATGTTACCCCCCTCCCCGCTTTTCAATTTTCACCCTCCCCCACCTTTCACCACCCCCCCTCAATTTCCGACACAGATTTACGGCACTGCTAAGCAAATAAAAAAAAGTAATTGCTTGACAACCGATTTCCTACCGTTGCTAGCCTTGGCTCAAGAACTTTAGCTTTTGTTACCGCTACACGTGCAAGTATCCAAACTGAAGCAAAGAAATTCGATCAACAGACGGCCAACTTCCAAGACGGCAACCCTGTGCTGGAACAATTGCCAAGTCAAGAATCGAGGAAAACGATAAACTGTCCAGAGAAACGCAAGCCATTGCAGAATCGAATACGGTATGGAATCGATTATTATTTAACGTTCAAGTAGAGCGTTGGCCAATTTATTTTCCTCTAAACAAGAAAACAAAAATGTCCAGAAGGGCCTTGACCAAAACTAGGGGCAATCTCGTGACGTCTTCGGGGGGGCGTCAGTCCGTACTGAGGGCGTCGAGTTCAAGTGCCAGTCATCCTTCCTCTTTTCCCCGATGGGGGATAATTGTGCACGTAGTCCATAACCTCATTGGCATGTGGCCTTCTGAAAAGACAGCCCCTGCCTGAATGACTCGGGTTTGACCAAGAACATCCCATGATTCCATGAACGATGGCTTTAGCCGCCAGGCAGCAGCTTCCGTCGCTGTAGGTAGGTGTTATTTCCAACTGTACAGCAAAGTCATTCGAAAAAACTATTAGTCAGATAGAGGATCTGCGTGGAGCGCCCTCACAGCGGACAGGGTTTATTCTTGTGTGATATGCCCTGAGTAGACATTGTAGTACTTCAATGTCGTCTAAATCTAAATAACAAAACATGCCCTCCGTGAGGGCGGTCCATGCAGGCCCTCTATTTTGTCCATGAATGTAGGCCTACAGCATTTACTAGCTATCTTAATACTACTAAATTTTGAATTGTACTCCAAAATCACTATTTTTTAAGGAAAATCTTTAAACATTCTCTGAATACCCTGCCCTTGAAAACTTCCAGTTTCGGTCTTTATTTTCACCTTTTTAGGTATATTTATACTTAGAATGAAAACGCAAAGCAGAACCAACCTGCCACTCCCTAAGAATCGATCTAAATTCTGAGCTATTTCTCGATACCTGTACCTACGTTTCATTTGGAATGACTTAGCTGCATTCCCGTAATGGAGAATTTAATACCAACTAATGCCAAAACAAAAGAAAAACAAACCAGTGCAACGAACAAACATGCAAACAACAATTTCTCGTTTAGAAGGGGATATGCACTGTGCCTTTCCAGGGTTTGTTTTTTTGCAAGATCTGCTCAAAGAGGCGCTCCGGCCAACAAGTCGAGGAAACCATGTCAATTTCATGGCAACGGTTTTTCCTACTTTGTCGTTGAAGTTCAGCCTGCACAGCTAGGTCCGAACCTTTTCAGCCATTAACAGTGAAAACCCCTATTCACCTTCGGTCATTGCCCTCAGCCAGTTTAAACAGTTGAACATGAGGCGTCGCTAATTTAATTTATGTTTCCAATAGCTATTTTTTAATTGTAGTTTTTATTGTCTTGTGAATTTTTATGTAAACCGACGTGTATAAGTCCTTGGGCTTCTCCTTTTGTGGTGTTTTAAAATAAACCTGAATTGAATACGAGCGTTTCACAATAATGCGCCTCCAAGATTGTGCTACGCGTTGGCCAATCACAATGCGCGAATTTTATCGACCCAACGAGCGTTTGGAAAGGGTAAACAAATTTTGCGCCTTGTGATTGGCCAACGCGTTGTAGACTCTTGGAGGCGCAATATTGTGAATCGCCCGTATAATTGAATTGAGAATTCTGGAAGCAGCAGCCGAACCTTCAAACTGAGCGCACTCGAAGATCGTTAGTGTGGATTTATTAACTCTGTAAGTTATCTTTCAGCATGCGTTGTAATTAAAAAGTGATCTTACTTTTATGTGTTTTTTCTTCATTTTATTGTTTTGATCTTCATTTCCGTTGCCGCACCAATGCACGTTCAAGAGAATCTTTCAAGGGGATGCACCGTCTGTGGACACAGCGCGTAGCCTAGTGGGGTGCTCCAAAAAAAATTGCTGGAAATTCGTATTCGTTCAATCGACTAGATTCATCCTGCGGGTACGTCTTCCTCGTGCTGTTCATAAACTGTGTCAAGCGAGTGCGCAGAGAAGTTGCGCGTCATTCTGTCTGGAAATATTATGGCCGTTCCCATCCCAATGTCAAAGCCTACAAAGACCGAATCTCGATCCGTTTGCCCTGAAATTCTTGGTGTTTGAAAGGTTTTTATGGACCTTTGTAAAAGAGAAGGGTGGAAGCGGTGGTCTGGTCTGTCAGCTTGTTTCCGCGAAATTGAGGCAAACCAAGTCCTTCAAGGCGTTTTAATGAAGTGCAAAATGACAACAGATCTAGAGGACTACGTTAGGGAGATCATCTCCTAGATGTTCCTCCTTGAAGTTATCAGTTACCCACAAATTATTGAACAGAAACTGACAAATGGTGAATGAGCTTTAATTTAATGTACGTCGCAAAGACTTCAGATCTTTGTAATTCCCTTTCCTGATGTTTTGAATGTAGGCCTATGCTTTCAGTCATCCCTTCCGGGACACCCATTCGTTTTTGATTTTTTTTTGCGGCATTTTCGCAAGAGTTCGGATATGATGGCAATACGTCGTCTTTACAAAAATCTCCATTCGGCTTATACGCTCTGAGGAAAGGCAGTGGTCCAGAGAAAAAAAATGTGAAGCAGAAAATGGATCGCTTCCTATTAACGAAAATATCATCCGTAGAAGGTATGAGCGAAGAATGCAACCGTCAAATTGAGAGTGCGCCCTCCTTCAGTATCTAATAATCCCTTTCAAACTACACCCGAAACTGAAAACCGACCAAAATATAGCATTCCAGTTTTAAATCGTGGGATTCGTATTGTGCACGTACCCCTACTTATAAGGGCTGAAAAGTATAACTTTCCGACGTGCAAACTGATGTCGTTTGTTTTGAGGAAACCTGATACTAAGGACGAAATTGGTCTTGAAATTAATTTTGAAGAAAAATTAGTATTACACTGAAATTTTCCATTGTTTTTGTTTTACTGTCTACTACAGAGCTATAATACGGTTTGCACGCGAACACGTCATTTAAATCATTGATGCCTTTTGCTTTTCGCGCACATTATAAACATGCAGGTGGCCGTGGGTGTGATTGTTCGTCGAGTCTGCACCCCCTAGCAGTGGCCTGTCTTGCCACCTGTGCTTACCACGTGTACTGTACAGTATATAATGTGTGCGTGCAGTGCTGTCCTTTTATAAATACCGCCCTCTTTTGGGCAATGAGTCTGACGTTGGGCTATTTCACTTGATCAGATAGGGAAGATGACCTAGCGTAAAGAAACTCTTGTTTCAAAAAAGGTAGAATTTGCAAAAGACGTATTCCTTACTACTTTCAAAATTTATATTGCGTTTGCAGCACTTCAGCAAGACTAGATTCGTGCTACCGCATTTGTGTTTAATTGTGCAGTGCCTCTCCCCTTTACATGAAATACTACGATCCCAGCTCCGGCTGACTGATGTGATATCCTGCAGCATGTGTGCGTGCGGCATGCGTGGTATACTCGCAATAATGTACGCTAAATAAATCCGAACTGCACGCCTAGCTAGCCCGTGACTTGGCCCTAGAAAAAGGGGAGTTGTCGCTCCGGCGGTCAGTTGAGTTTACAAACTTCCTAAGACTTCCGTAGCGCTCCAAGAGCGTTTCGTTTCGATTGATCTACCATTTATTTGCCGTTATGGCAACGAGTCCATCCAGCGAAGAAAGTTTGCTTGGCCAGCCTCAGGCCGCTACAAATAACAACAATGCCATTCCCATGTGTCCGACCATCCCCGAAAACGCAAACGAGACGGACTCTGATGCTGACGGTGATTCCCCCAAATTTCTCACGTGCCCCGGGATGCCACCGTTGTGCGGGCAACTGGAGAGGAAGCTTCACCTGTCTCGGCAGGACACCCTGGACTCGCCTTTGATGGAGGAGGATGAGGAGGACTTGGAGGACGCGACCAGCCTGACCAGTGCTGACTCCGTGGAGGCTCTGAGGTTGAGCGGCAGCGCGTCTCTTCCGGCCCGCTGCGCCGGCGTTTCGAGCGTGAAGCCCGGCGGTGAACACTCACCGACTTCACATGGCCTGGACCGTTTTGCGCACTTCACAATAAAGAAGCAGACATCATACAGGTGAGTAGCAGCATGAAAGAAACGGAAAACTGAACATGGGAATGAGTTTCTTCTTGGGCATTAGGTGGAGGGCAGGAGGGGGGGTTGGACTACCTGTGTCATGTATGTGAGGAGTTCTACATGTATGTATGTAGATATATATAGGCCTTCTTGTTTTCGGAGTTTTCCATTAGCACCAATAGTTTTTCAAATAAATTCCATATTCTGCCACCAAGTTTCTTGAGTTTTATAAACACCAAGTTATAAAGAATGACCTAAAAACAAATTTTTCTCAATTTCATTTTCCCATGTTTAATGGGATTGTCTTTAATATGTACCCCTAGCTGCTAAACAGAAGCTTTAAAAGGAACAATTCCTGTATTACGGTTTTGTACTATGGAAAAGTAGTCAGATTTTCATGACTATGTCAGTTACCCTGTAGAGAAATATAAATCTCCAAGTGTTATGTAAACTGAATTGCTATGTTTACCCAAAATACTGATACCAGTTTGTTAGTGTTACCAGGCACGTGCGTAACAGTTTTAGGTCATGGATGCACGCAGTGCAGTATACAGTGAAGTATGTAGTATGCATGTTTAATGCACACAATACATTTGTGTAGTTCAGTGTTACAAGCCTGCCTCCTCCCCCCCCCCGTCCTTACTGTAAACTTCAACTGCTTTGCTTTCTGAAAAGCTGGTGAATGCTGGTAATGCTGTTACCATGGTTACGATAAACCTGGAACCATGCACATTCTGCTACTGTTGACATGGCAGGACATTTTTTTTCACATTGAAACTTGTGTCCAATGTGACTCCGTTAGAATGCTGATAAAGGCTGAACACTTCTAGCATTTTAGGCTTTGTTCTATCCTTTGCCCATCTCTTGAGTGTGCCCCAGAATTTTTCTGGGGGGGGAACTACTTTTTGCCGGGGTGTGTGGGGGAGGGAGAGGATTTCCAGGTGGAAGGAAGGATTTTTTTGGGGGGGGGGGATTTCCAAGGGGGGAGGTTTTGGGGGGGAGCATGGGAGAGTTCATTCTTGATTTTCATCCCCTTTCATCCCTATTTTAAAATTTCTTTTGCTTTTTTCCTAGATGTTTCCCTTTTTATTTTGTACAATTTCTCTGTGGAGGCGTAAGTGCCCCCCCCCCGTGACTGTGATGCTTACCCAGATTGTCGATACCTGAAAATGCATGGTATCCAACTCAAGTTTTCATGCTTTGTTCCATGCTCACACATCAAGGCACCTCCTCTCTTCAGGGATGCACTTGCCAAATCGATGTGTTGAACTGCAAAGAGTTGATCCAAGGTACAGCAAAACAGTGTACTATATACAGGAAATTTCACTGCACAGGGCAATTTGCGGGAGATTCCTGTGATAAAAAAGATTTGATCCCTTTTTTTCAAAATCAGGATTCTGCAAAATTGAGTGTTGCCAAAATGGGTACCACAGATTATTGTTATAATTTTCCCTTTGGGTGTTGACACCTCTACACGTATTTCACCTCATGTAAGTATCCAGTAAAGAAGAACAGAAAATAAAACATAAAATGTACATAGTCAGAACACAGAAGGGCAAGATGCTAACTAAATATCAAAGCAGCCTGAGACTATACACATCATTTATTGATGATAAGATTGACAAGTAAGTGATATCTGGCTAGTATTGCATGTACAATGTACCAGGGTGCTAGGAGAGAAAGCTAAGTAGTACACCTGTCAATGCACATTCTACAAGAGCATTTTACAGTGCCAGCGGCAAAGGACTCTTTTGTTCAATACTCGTGAATGATCCACAAACAGCACCACCCAGTCAGTGGTGTTCCAAATATAGAGACTGAAGGAAATAGATATTGCCACAAGAATGCATATGCGGGATAATAGGCAAATATACAATTATTCAGTGGAGTGAGCTGATGGCGTCTCGTAAACAAATATATACAGTGTATGATGAAGTGGCAGCTATTCACTGCTGAGAAGCTTTATGCACTGTTCGTGTGTTTCTAGTGTTCCTAAAGTTGTATACATGCATATGTTTATACGGTAAGTCCAGAAAAAAGAATAAAGAGTTATTGGAATTTATCCATGATTGTACTTGAAAAACAAAGGATTCTTTTCGTTTTTTGTTCCGTGAACTTGTATACATACATGTGTTTGTGTTTCTGGTAACTGTTGCTATTTTTTGTTGTTTCAGACAATTTGCTGTTTTAATTGATGGGCTTTGCAATGTTCAGCACAGTATTACGGGATGATCTGCACTGGCTTGCCTTTCTTTTCTCTAAACTAAAAGCCTAACAATCACATACATGTAAATGTTTGGATTTGAGGAAAACCAACTTTTTTGTGTTCTCTTAGAGGCGTCTAATCAAAGCATAGTTGCTGTCTGAAACCACATCGCACCTTCCAACTTACAATGTACATGTATGTGCAGTAGTTGAGACCCTGAATTACTTGCAACAGCTATGTTCCATAATTACCAGAGTGTCGTAGTGAAGTACAAGTCCTGTGGTCCATTGGTTCTTATGTTTGACTCCCGTTAAATGGAATATGCATTCATGTGGGTTTGAACCAAACGGATGCCTTGATGCTTACGTTCCTCGAGCAAGGGCTCCCCCGCAAGACCCTTGAGACCGATCTCATCCCCTGGGGAGAGGGGGTAATAATGGCATTGTGTCTGCAACACTTTGAGACAAGTTTCAAGGAATTGTGAAAGTACATCTGGCCTATAGGCAAAACTGTATGGTGTTGAGTATAAAGTTGTCGTGAGGATTACCTGCGCCAGGGTATCTGAGAAATTTAATACATTAAAAAATTGGTACGTGTACATTGTACGGGTAGCTATCAGTTCATGTGAGACACCTGCAACATGCATTCAAAACCTGCGGGTTGCTGCGCAAGGAGCATTGAATCATGGGAAGAGTATCCTCAGGTACCAGTGGTTCTACTTCATATACCACATCTGCTTTGTCAGGCACGGTATCGGCAAGTCATCCCAGATGTCGGCAGGAGGGGATGAGTCTACGAGGCAAAGCACAGAATTGTTTTCAAGATCATTGCACATGTACCGGTATACTGTGCACCCTTGGGTTACAGTACATTCACGTACTGCCTCGCTATTTGAAGCAAGCAAATACTGGATACCCTCTGTGGAAATTTGAATTTATCGGCTTTCAGAGTTAGAGGGTAAAGTTTTTTTTTGGGGGGGGAGGGAAGAGGGACCTAGTCCATGGAGTCATCATAATAGTTTTTAGAGGATGTTGGGGCCTGGAACTCGGAGAGGCAGGTCACAGCCTCCTCTGCCCAATGACAGGTCAATTGTTTAATTAACCCTCTGGGGACAAGCTGTGTATACTTTACATACATGTATGCATGTATTTCCTTATTCTTTTCAAGTTCAAGGGACCAGACTTCCTCTCTTAACTTACGTACATGTAGCGAAAATACATGCACCGGTATGTGTCTTCTACAACTGATGAACTTGGTATTCCTTATAATTTAATTTTGAGAGGCAGTACATTTTTGATAAATTGTAGGTGCCGTGTACACATCCATTGTACTACCGGTATATGAAGGACTGTGGGCCTGGGATACCATACACGTACGTGTAAATGGAGTTTTACTGCAAAATGCGAAGCTTCTGTGAATAACAGAAAAGCATTTTACTGTGACATTTACCCAAAATGTTAAGAAACCTGCTGATAATACACGAACGTGGACTCCATAAAAGAAAACATACAGGCACATACCGGTACTGTACATGCACCGGTACGTATAAAACACATGATAATGAAGAACAGTCTTTTAAATCATGTTATAATAACACTTTCAATGGTGAAAATGATGCAAGTTTGGCATTTGTGCTCCATGTGGTGCAATATTTTGATAGTGGTTTTGCTGACACCTTCCAAAACAAGAAGCTTGTATCACCAGCACTGTCAAGTAATTGGGGTGGAAGAATTAAAAGAAGTCTGCGAGTATGGATTTTTGATGACAAATGGACAGGCTTTGGAGAGTAAATGACCTCTGTGATGACAATGTAATTATAAGGATTAGACATGATGGCTTCAGATGCCTTCATTTTTTTCCTTGCTTGTGACATGCTTAGCAGTAAGTTGCAGTGCTGTCAGTTGGTGTGTTTCCCTTTTGGGGGTCAGAGTGGACAGAATTAATTGAGAATATATGCGTTGGTTCCAAAATCAATTTTTCCCCCTTTTCTTCTAACTGTTGACTGGAGGTGATACTGTACTGTACCGGCACATGTACATGTATACGATACTTCAGAATATATTGTTTTTTTCTGGAATAAAAGTTCAGTCAAATCAAGTTTAGTTTCAGAGGCATACATATGCAATAGGAGTGGAAAGCCCTAAGGTCGAAATCAACCACATGAAATCAAGCCCTTTCTACATCAAGATGTTTGTCAAACTAGAGCTGCATTTCTTCCATCACAAAACAGTAGCATACTGTACAACTTTAGCATATTTATACTCATAAGTGTGTTTTATAACCACAGAAGTCTGACACCACACCTACCAGTACCGGCCTAACTTGTTTGGTCTCAGTCATTACTGACTGTCACTTATTATGATACTCTGGCACATGTACCGTACATGTACTGGTATATGTTCATTTCCTGCTTATCAAAGAAGTTAAATAGACACCTCAACAAACTGTCAGGAATTATGGTTAACCCCCCACGTTACGTGTACCATTTGCTGACTTCCACATACCGGGTACATTGCCCATATACATACTGCGCTGGTTTTCAGGGTTAGCAGGGACCTGTAGGATTGCTTGTAGATGTTTAGGTACAGTATTCACTGCTACATGTACAATGTAGGTGCCCTGACAGGTTCAAGATAGACAAATTTCAACTTCAGATCTAGCATCCAGAAATGTTAAACTGCAGCATCATACAAGTGCTGTCCATGGAATTTGGTTAAGTATAATGCCTTCAGTGCTTTCTGAGAGCTTGTGAGGAATATACATGTAGTTGCTTGGATGAGACCTGAACCCATCACCTCTAGCTTACTTGTGTGGATGCCACAGCCACCAAGGGCAAGTTCGATTGACCTACATGTACATGTGTGTACACCGCTCAAACGATGGAGGGTTTGGACTGTCTAGTCAACCATTTGGGACCAGGCCCTTGCCTGGTCTCTCCGGTGGTTATCAATAACTCATTTCATTTATTATTACTGAGGGATCCTTTCATGTGGAAATAATTGAGATATCAATTACAGGTACGGCACATTGAACGTAGCAAGAATCACAGCCAACGGTGAAATGTCAGCAATGATGAGATTTTCCCCCCCAAAAATAGGCCACCTAGGGTCGTTTGAGTGTAACTGAATTGCACATGTTTGCGCATTGTTAAAAACACCGGGTACTGGTCGAACTATACATGTAGTGGTGCCCAAACTTAATTGCCCCAAGCTTGTTGGGAAGGAACTGGTGCATATACTCTGTATTAATTAACGGTTTGAATATGATACGTGTACATGTATATAATGAACATGTACGTGTATGCACTGATAGCAACCAACGTGACAATTAGTTCATGACTGCTTATAAATGGAGTTTTTGTGTTGAACAGATGTGAATTTTAATACCTGCGTTGCCTTCATTGACATGATTTTGATGAGAAATGTAGCATGTCCAAAAGTTCACAAGAAATTGTACAGGAATGGATTAAAAAAAAGGACGAAATGTACAGCACATGTTAAACAATCTAAATGATCCTCTCTAGTAAAGACAAAAGGAATATTGTAACACATACTGTCTACCATACATAATGTAGGTTGCATACATTGAAAACTGCTTCATTTCAAATGGTCGAATCCATTAGAAATAATAAAATAATGGACCCAGACCAGGACTTCTGCCAGTGCACGCATTAGCAGTAATTTCACTCCCCGGGGAAATCTGGTATCAATTCTTGTTTCTCCACATTTTGGTTGCCATTTTGAACAGGTGCCTGTCATTTAAATATTAGCTTTTCAGCTGTCATTGGAACAGGTTCTACTTGGGGGAAAACTGTAATTACAGTACATGCATAAACATTGTTGAATGTGTATTCATGAGTTGTCAGTTTTCTTCTTTGGGGTCAAATGGTACGGTATTTTTATTCTGTGTCGTCTATATTTTATACATATACATGTGGTGCACCCAGGATTTGTCGTTAGGGTAGGGGCTGGGACTGGAATTAACCCTCCCCAAAAAGCTCTTGACGAACAACGGTTGCATTCAAGTTTGAAAAACCTACTCGTGCTTTGCATCATGCAGGTCTGATTAATCACTCCTTTTACTCGGAGCAAAAAATCCTATATGGGCTTATGCATCTCAAGACTGAAGCCTGTGGGTGTGCCATTTATGATATAAAAAATATCACACATGTGCTTGCTTCCAAGTTTCAGACAAAAGGATTCATAGTTTCCCAAGGCTATCCAGATCGTACAGTAATCACAGTATACATGTGTACATACTCCTGTTCATGTATGGTACATGTGCATATACGAGCAGGTGCTTGTCCAGCTGTACCTTCTGCATGCCAGTCAATTGAATTATTATTGCTTTGTATATTTCCTGGAAACAAAGTCAAGGAACCGGAGCTGGAAGCTGGAATTGACCGTCCCTGCCCACTGTCATTTGAAGGCTGGAATTAAAATTTACGCACTGCCGCCACAAATACATGGCGTATTGCCAAGCTGGTGTTGCTGCCTTCATCCACATGGCCTGTACGTGCAGCATTGCCTCTTTTTGAGTTCATCCTTCTCAACGCATTCATTTCCTGTGTGAAACGACTTTCCGGTAGCCCTGAGGACCTCATTGCTGACGATGTCATTAATTTTCAGACCTCATCAGTATTAGGGAGGTCTCCATTTCTACCCCGGATCATGTGTGTTTTTTTGGGGGGGGGGACCCCCACAATGTTTCAATATTTGATGCATTCTGGTAAAGAATCTCATCATTGTATGAAAAGTTGTTTGAAAACTTGTCCTGACCAGCTACACACAGAGATGTGATCGTAACATTAATTAAAAAAACATTGGCTCGCCTGCTTGACGTACACATTAAAAGAATGCTCAGTCAGCATTAAATTGACATCGGGCAACAGATTCGGAGTGGGGGGGGTAGGGATTACTCACATGTCTGTGAATTCTGCATTATCATGGCTCCATTTCTTGGAATTCCCGGAGTTCTTTGCGTCATTACAGAATAATGGAATTGGGTGGGAAGGAGAGATTGAATTGTAGCCAGAAGGTCTGGTGGATCGGTGTTAAAGCATATGACACAGCGAGTTTTTCACTGAAAGCTCTATGCATGGTCCAGTGACTGCATAATGCACTGGTACATGTACACTTAAAACTAAGGCTTCCATTTTATTGGAAGGGCCCTGTCAAACTCGGGACAAAATTTGCACAGTTCTTTTTATGCCAGGGCGCGGCACGGTTTTGTTTTCTAATTTTTAGGGGAAAAATTGACGATTTCACCACTGGAATTTGCCTTGAGCAGCTGAGATTTTCTGCCCTGCCAAAATCATTGCCACTTCCAGTCTGTGACCATGACTTTTACCTGGTGCATTGCAGGAAGGGACAAACTTTACAGTGTTACTGTTAATGCATTTAGTGTGTTTCCGAGGTCGGCTGCCATAATTGCATGCATGCTGGACAAATCACTCTCTTTAATTTATCCCCAAGCTATTGCTAATTCTTTTAGTTTCACCATAATAATAAAGCCACTTAAGCCTTATCATCCATCATAAGGGGTAGTTTGGGCTGTCAATAGCTGGGGCCATGCATTAAGTCACTCCATCAAAGCTGAAAGGCTGGTCAGAACATCCCAGAATGTTGATAATCTGCACAATCACTCTTGCCCACAGGGCTGCATTACTCAAGACCTGCCAAGTGCTTTACACCAAAACTGCAGAATCACAATAGGTCTCCCTATTATGTGGTGGACAATTAAGTATCGGGCTGTTTGGACTTGTTAATTGTCCAACAAATTTGACAATATTATTATTCCAGTTTTTTTGAGCAGTTGCACTGGCCTCCAGTTGAAAAGTGAATTGATACAAGCTTTCTTTTGCATTGTGTTTGACACAATTCATGGATGTGCATTTTATTGAGACTGTGTGATGCTGAATGAGACTGCAGTGTTTGGTGGAAGACTTCACCTGTAGTGAAAAAAAATGTTTGTAGCATATCGACCCGTAAGCGTTTTCAGTTTGTGGTCGCAATAGTGAAACAGCATCCCCTCTAACTTCACTCAGCGTTATAAATATTCTTTTAGTATCTGCTGAATTGGAATTCTGTCTTGTGTAGGGGTGGGCATTTATGGGTATTTTTTGAACTGGGAACCCATTTTATGTCAATACCTGGTACATGTACCTGGGTAGCCTTCAAATATAAAGAACACTTAGCAAATGGCATTGTGCTCAATCCCAGTGGACCATGTGCCCCAAAACAGGGCTCCTTTTTCATACAAAGAGCAGCACCTTGCTCTAAACGTTAAAGGGAGTTGCCCTCAACTTTTAATTCAACAAGGTGTTGCCTTTAATTTGTAACAGAAGTAGCTCCGTGGATCACTGAACCAGTGATGACCCTGGTACCAGGTTTTTCAGCAGCATGATGATTTTCCAGCAATTCTGCCCATCACTATTAAGTACATCTTATGCGTGGAATTTTTCAACGGGTACCCATCCCAAAAAACGGAACCGGGCTTGATATCGATGAGTGGGTACCCGGCACAGACCTAGTTTTGTGATTCCGTGGTTAGCTTGCAAGTCCAACGCCTCATAATTCCGACGCCTCATAAGTCCAAACAAAGTGTTTGAAAAGTCCATAAGTCTGATGCCTCATAGGTTCGACACCTCATAAGACCGACGCCTCCTAAGTCTGACACCTCATAGGTCCGACGCCTCATAAGTCCGACAAATACGTTAAAAAGTTCCAGTGGTTTTATTTGCCCATGGCATAGATCCAACGCCTAAAAAAATCTGACGCCTCGAAAGTCCAACATTTGATTTGACGCTCTTTATGAGGGTATGAAGACGGTGCTAGGAACAAGACTGGTTCCCGGTGGAAGTATGGTGTCTATTTATGACGCGTACAAACATTTTTAAAATTTCAAAAGTATTACAGTCAAAAAAATGCTTTTTATATTTAGCGAAGTATCGTACATCATTCTTACACGTAGTGGTATTTTGGATTAAACAAATACTGGACCAGTGTACGAACTGTGCAGGTAGTCTGCTTGATTTAGTTTTCCTAACAGGGTCAGTACCGTGGACACGAGTTGGGAGCAAAGTTGAATCTCGCTCACAGGCGATGCGTCGCACGAGCCCGCACTCCTCCATGTTTCACAGTCAATCGCACTGACGCATCTAGTAAGTCCGACACCTCATTGGTCCGACGTTGGATTTATGAGGTGTCAGACCTTTGAGGCTTCGGAACTATGAGGCTGAAAAAAAAATTGCCCATAAATCCGACGCCTCATTATTCCGATGCATTCAGACTTTTGAGGCTTCGGACTTACGATACGCACCAGTGATTCTGATATTTATGAAGTTTTTAGTGTAAGAAATTTTGGAGTATAATGTTGGATATACATGGAACCCTTCAAGTTTTGGGAGGGGGTTGGAATCTGTCCCCTCAACTTTTTTTCAATTTCACCGCAATGTTTTTTTCATGTGTTAAGCCTTCAAGAGTTTTCCAGTACCGGTAAGTCTTTACAGTCATTTTGACACCACTTTTGTGATATCAAACTTATCATTCCCATGCGGCGGCCATTTGTCTGAGACAGGTCAATCAAACAGACTTTTCCAGTGCGGTGCTTAATGCACGTGGGCTGGCATGTTTTTGGTGTTGAACTTCAAATGACTGTAATAACAAAACCGTACATGAGATTGAGTTGAAATTTTAGATATGTACTGATGAGGTGTATCTTTACATGCATGCCAAATAAAAAAAAATCAGGCAGAGGAAAGCCGAGTTCTTGGGAAGGGGGAAAGAATCCATAACCCCCCGCCCCAACGTGAGATGGTTCAAAATAATTGGACTCTTTCAGGGTTCATGTGAACCACTGTGAGATACAATTAAAAACCATTACATCAATGCTACCCTGGTGGTTAAATTATGCCTACCAGTACATGTACATGTAACTGTGTTTTAATTTTGTTTGCGTTCAGTTTCTTTTCCTTTTTCTATATAGTCTGATCGACAAGTAGCTTTTTCCTTGTGCTTTGAATAATTAACTGAATAAAAAAAACAGGGGTGCGGGATTTATTAACACACCGATGGTACACAGTAATGTGCAAAATTGAATTTTTCCCCAGCAAGGGAAACCTTCATTTTAACTACTGTATTAGTGCAGGTCCACTTTGTTATTAAAATTGTACTTTGCCCTTTATAGTCACTAATAACTATCCATTTCAAAATTTTTTTCTCATTTGGAGCACGACACATTGGCATACCTCAGTACACATGTTAATCATGCACGTGTAAGCATCTTGGCCCCTGCATTTTGAGCCTTGTTTTTACGTGATTAATTAATTACTCATTGAAATGGCTCGTGCTGACACCAAACTTATAAAGCCAACCAAAATTTGGCTGTCATTTATGATTTCAACAGCTAAATACGTGTTCATGTACGTGTACATGTACATATACATATAGTGTCAGGAAATACACTGTGATATGTATCAAATAATGAATCTATTTTCAAAAGAGTTTTTTACCTTCAAATAAAAATGTAATGTGATATCATGTGTGTCATCATTGCTTAACGTGACATACTGTAAAAATCAGTTTGTACAATGTTCACATTTTCTGAACTGATGTGTGTAATCTGTACCATGCAAAGGTATAATTTGCAGTTTTTCCTGTGCATAATACTTGAAAAGCAGACTGAAATTAGACCCAACTGGTAATTGCAATGTGTAAGTGCATACAGAATATTAATGTCAGTTTATGAAGGTGTCCCTTCTGCAAGTGATTAATCAGCAATTGGAGTCGAGATTGTGAGTGTTGTTTATCGCCTTTTTTTGATTATAAAGATGAACAAAGAAATTGACTGGAGCGGGATTGAACCTGCGACCTCCGGAATACAATACCGGTGCTCTACCAACTGAGCTATCCAGCCCTATGTTGTGTTTGGTTGCTTTTCCCATTCGTCAATATCTCTGTTCGGGGGGGCGCTAGCCAGAGGCCATTAAACCCGACCCACTAGGGCCTTTTTACTGGTGTGCATCCTCAATCCTCCAATATTCTCCAATTACCCAGCTTCAAAAACTGCATTCCCCCTCAATCCTCCAAAATCCTCCAGTTTCTGGGCTTACATGTATGTACAAAATGAAAGGTACCTGAATCTTTAATCCTCCAAAATCCTCCATGGCCCTACTTTGGCTTTTTTCTTTTTTGGGGGGGGGGGGTTGGGCACACCAGGTAGGGTGCTGGGCTGAAGCTGTTTGTTTTGCAGAGTTGGCTAATGGCTTTACTTTTGTAATAAACAAAGCAGACATGTGCCTTTGTTTTAACACACTGCAGTTGATGATTTTGTAATTTATGACCAGCAGCAGTGAACAATATGGAACACACTGTCCTTTGGTACCTGTATATTGTAAACAGTATAATGCGTGACCATATGCAGCACTATGTGACCAATTTTTAGTATTCCATTCACCATTCATCTCAATCCTCCAAAATCCTTCAGCTTTTAAATCAGCATTCATCCTCAATCCTCCAAAATCCTCCATGCTTCAATCACCATTCATCCTCAATCCTCCAAATCCACCTGAAAGATTTTGGAGGATTGAGGTGAGTTAGGGTTAAACCTGAAACACCATGTAGCCAGGGATCATGTGCACCCCAATAAGCATGATACAACCTGGAACAGGGATCACTTGGAGAGATACGGCTTTTGAACATAAATCATGAAACAAATCTCTGTTTTTGACAGCTGCTGAATGCTGGCAGCATATCAAAAAGCAGACAAGAATGCGACTGATGCACATAATTATGTGCGAGCTTGGCAAATGACATATCGGTACCTACATACATACATGTAGCTGCACATCATTAATGCTCCCTACTCCTTGGGGTCCTTGCATGTTGGGACTTTTAGGTGGGAAATATTGATAAGAGTCCTACGATGTGTACATGCTCGGTACATACTCTGTATAATCTGTCGACTGGAGATAGAGTGTCAGCGTTCCTGTTTTGCAACATGGTACTTAATTAAACACTGTTAGATTGATGTGGCTGCTTTGGGTCTGAATTTGTCCAAACATTCACACTTGCCATGCGTTAGTTCAGGGCAGTTCCACGGAAACATCAACCTCTGGGCCAAAATTTCAAACTGGTCCAAATGTGACTAATTGTATATCATTTTGAAGCTTATGGTGTATACTTTCATGAAACATACTTCATTTCTGACAACATTCAAGAATTTGGCTTTTATATGATACTGAAAAATTGGTTTTAAATACCGAGAAATTGGGGAAAATATTTCCCCTCTGAAGTATTTTCTGTTTTTTTGCCTGATAGTAATTTTTTGTTCCAGTTTTGTTACAGTTTGAAGAGTGCCCCAATAAGTAAACCATGACAGAAATGAATTTTCATTTTCCTTTTGAAATTCTATGTAATGTCTCATTTTATAACACTTACTTTTCGTCTGACACCAAAATGACAGTTTTTTTACCCCTCAGTACACCCTTTAGCAAAAGGCTGCCAAAGTTACAATACAAAGCACGATTAGTTCCTTCTTTCTAGACATCAGCTTAACTCCCCCAATTATTTTTTCAAATACTCAAAAATTGTGGAATCAGATGTGTACGTCCGACACCCTGTACGTCCGACACTGTCAGAACCATGCATTGCTGGCAATGCAATGCTTTTAAACTGTACAGAAACCACTACCACCTCATTTGCATACATGAAAATGAGGCCCCAACCTTTTGTAAAAGTACCAAATAGGCTTCACTTTTGTTTTTTACCAATTTGCATAAATTTGACTATTTGGACATACACATCCTAATAAGGTTATAATTAGGGCCCAAAGCCATTCCACATGTGTCATGTGTGGACAAACATGTGCTTTGCATGTATTCAGAAGTAAGTCATGTCAGTGTGAGCTTTGATGAAGACAAGTAAAGTTTTACATGTACATGTACATGTAGGTGTTGTGTACATGTACATGTAATCCACATCAAGAAAGAAGAATTGTCAAGGACTAAACAAAGATGTGGTTTTTTATACCTTTGTTCAAGGTACATGTAAAATCAATTGGTTTCACTTTGTGTTGCTTGAGGAATTAAAGGGGGTGTTCCACTTATAAAAATTCCGGCCAAACCTGCAACTCCAAAAAAGCATGCACAATTTGCCATGGGCCTTTCATAACACTTATGAGCAGGTCAGTAATTACCAAGTCAGATTGGTATGGAAAACTAAGCTTCCAAAATGGTAGATACACTGTACTATGCATATTTCTAAAATCTGTTCGCTATCAGTAGAGGCTCCGTTAAGTTTCAGTCTTACCGTTAGCGTATCCAAAGGTACATGTACTACTGTGCAGACTTAATAAAAAGATCTCGTCCGATATCATGGAGGAAGTGCAAAACATTTTGGGTTTTCACCAGTACAACGATCAATGTCGCTGTGTACACATTTCTTGCCGCCCTGTCATTCAAAGAAAAGTTTCACTCACAAATTTCACTCAAAACTCACCTATAGACATTTGTATAGAAACCATATACTTGTAGGTTGCATAGATGTACATGTACAGGCGATTTTTTTTGTGCTAACATAGGTGGTTCCAGAGGGGAGGCCGTTGAAAAAAAGGAAAAATAACGAAAGGCAATTTTTGTTTGATTTATTTCTCTTCCTTTAAAAAGCCCCAAAATGTTGCCTCACCCCTCAGACAGGCAATAAAGCGTTACTCGTTTCTAAAAAAAATTTGGCCACTGCCACTGCCCCCCCCCCCAAAAAGTAGCCCACCCCACAAATTTGGTTCTGAATATGCCTTTTCACGCTGTGGTGTAGTACATGTACATGTGTCTCATTGTACATATTCATGATTCACAGTCCTTTTCAGAGTGAAGAAGTTACTGACCATGTACAGGAATGTAGGTTATATACCAATACTGAAATTCAGTAAAGGCAAAATGGATGTACCAGTTCATAAACATTAACTTCTTGGGCTATGAAAAAGAACAACAAATATTGGACCAGGGCACTGTACGGACCGTAATCTATCCGTTTAGGAACACCTGCATACATGTACATGTATGATGAATTGTTTTGAAAAAACATGCTGATATGCACAAAGTGTCTCACAGCAGACAGACGTGAATGTAGGCCACATGCTCCCAGCCAAGACGTAAATCAATTGAAATGGAGCCATATTACATACTCATTTTAAACCTTTTTTGCTGATTTTTGCTATTTCTCCCTCGGGACGTTGCCTCAACCATCAATAAAAACTGCCATTTGCCTAATGGGAGCAATTAATGCTTGGCAGACCATAGTCGCCATTATTGTGTGCTTAATTAACCTTTCCAGGAAGCTTAGGTTAGCTGCGGAAACCCATTTAATGTTTAACAATGGCACTGACTGTCAGCTGTGGCTGTACGTCTGACAAGCTCTGACTTTGTACAATCAATGCAGTGAGTGATGCATTCATCTTAATTGGCTAATATGGCTTCGCTTTCTGTTCTGTGGTTCACACTTTGTAGTCATCATTTATCAAAGTTCGTTATGAGATGTCATTCAGTTACCCAGACCTTATACTTTGATGCTGGAATGTTATGGGCCTCTCTTTGCATGATGGAGACAATTTCTTTTGTCAGGAAAGTCATAACCACTTTGTGGGGACAAACCTTGTTATCCCCATAATATTTTTATCCCCATAACATCTTCAGGGTGTCTTTTAAAAAAGGTAAGGTAAAAAGAGAGAAATTTGTTTGTTTCATTAATGTGAATAATTATTTTGGTAAATGGTAACCATCATCGGTTTCATTATGATGACCTCTTTAGCGTGACACCAAGAAATCCAAATTTCTGTCACGGATGAATGAGCACAAGGTGGTTTAATGGACCAAGTCAAAAATGGCTTTGCGCCCAATAGCTGTTTTGATGTTGAATTCATACTGTCCAGAGCTCGCTTTTTTCAGAAATAAGTAACATTTGCTAGAATCTCCAAAATGCATTGAAACCATTTAAAAGCAATGAGAACAAGGGCAAAAGTGTGCGTTGAGAGAAATGTGGAGTATGTTGAAGGACACTGGGCTTAGACTGCTTCAAGAAGAAGCCCCTAACTGTGGTTGTCTTTAAATTAATGATATTGGTAGTGTACTTAATGCTTCACGCTGTGCAAACCTGTAATTTGGCTGGTGCAAAGCCATTTCTGACGTGGTCCATTAAACCATAAGCTCAGTCATGTGTGACTGAAATTTAAATTTCTGTTTGTCATACGAAAGACGACAACATACTGAAAACCATTTAGAAAACTAATTAGTCACATTCAAGAAACAGATCAATTAATCTCAGTTTCCTTTGTTTAAGACACCCGTGTATTTCAACACCTGTGTATTCCCCATAATCTGGGGCCAATTTCATAGCACTGCTTTTTAAAAGTGAAAAATTTGTTGAGGCGTGAAAAACCTTGCTTAACAAATCGGGTTACCAGCCAAAACTTCTTGTGATGTATACTGTTTTGGAATGGTAATTACCTGTCTTTTGGACAGCATGCAAATCACATACACATAGAGTTTGAGCTGGCAATTAACCTGTGTTTATTATACAAGGTTTTTTTCCTGCTTACGTAAATTCTGTGCTGAAGCAGCTCTATGAAATTGACCCCTGGTAGCAGACATTCCCCACCCTCTACACGGCATCTCAAACATATGTGTGAAGTTATACTGCAGTACGGTACATTCAAACATGCACCGGTACCCATACATATACCTCTGATATGCCTTTTCTTCCCCCTCCCCTGACAATTCCCATCCTTCAACTGGCATTTCCATATTTACAAATCTCCAGGAAAAATTTCCGGTCTTTTGTATACCCAAGTAGTGGCTGGTACTGTACTTCCAAAAATAGTTCGTTGACATTGTGAATACATACATGTATGTACGGTGTATGCACATAAACTGTAGTGTGTTTTACAAGCAGCATCCACACATTCTCTTAACCACAGATTACATGTGAACTTGAACAGCATAGTGCACTTTTAACACAGGATCCAGAATCAAGTTATTCCGTTGTCAAGATTTTGTTTAGTTTCATTCGGGGGTTTTGTGTGTATGTGGGTTTGTTTCTGTATTCATTTGGGGACCCTGAACAATAGAGGACAATAAGGTCCCCGATTGACAGAGGGTCCCCGATTGACAACTGTGTACAAAACATATGGGTGGTCTTCTAAAAAAGTTAAAGTGCAAACAAAAGAGGAACAATAGGGGGTCCACAGTTGCAGGCAAATACACACTTTTGTGTGTGTGTGTGTGTGTGTCTGTTTTTTCCTTGAAGCTGCCCATAGAATCACACATTAACCCCAACGGCCCTTGATGAATTACAGTTCTGGACTGCCCCTTGACTGTTGAATCAAGTACAAAGAATGTCCCGTGGAACCAGGGGAAGATTTTTGGAGGATTCAAAAAGTTTCCCAGCAAAGTTGCCACAGGAGTGAGGTGTAAGTCAATCCATTTCTGAAATTTGATAGATGTGCCTACAGTGCACCATCTCCGCACTCACTAGGAGCAGTTTTCACAGTTGCTCACAATTTGCCGCATCACTTCAAATAATACGGTACATATATTAAATGACCAGATGAAATGTCACATCAATTCCAGATGTGTCCTGTTAATCCATTTGCATGTGTAGCCATGCATAGGAAGTAATACATGTAAATGAGGAAGCAGTTTAATTAAGATTGCCCTGTTATGATTTGGACTAAGAAATCCTTCATGAAATGAATTACATGCATAAGCACTTGTATAGAATGTTGGAGAGCTAGCGGTAACGAAAATGATGGATATTGACTTTCATGGCACGTAGTCGTGTACATAAAATTTACCAGCAGGTGTACCAGTCTGTTGATCCTTGCTGAGGTACTAAAATGCATGCAGCGTCAATTTCATTTGAGTCCCAAAATAACGGTAGTTGTAGGCCATCAACAGGTTGGCATTAATGGCAGAATTTGCCAGTTTCCAATGGTTTTTGGTTGTAGACATATAAAGCATGCATGCATGTCCATAGTGAACGGGTGTATCGGTACACATGCAAGCAACCCTTTAGTACATCAGGGTACGTTATCCATCAGCTTTGCATCTACTGAATGTACTGGGTTTGATTCTAGAATACTGGTACAGTACATGTACACCCACTCGACATTTCATCAATTTTGCGAGGACCCAAAACGTAGTGGGGACTCAGAAATATCCCCACAACTCAGTTCAAATTTTCCTAACAAAAGAACTTGTCCCCTGAATGCATCGAATGCCTACCCATATGTTACTCGTAGGGTACATTGTACGTGTAACAATGTTCAATGAAGATGGGTCAATCCACTGGGGATCTACCGGTACTTTCACTAGTTTGTTCATGCAGAACATGCCAAATCTGTTTCAACAGCTTCAGGTATGTATGTACATGTACGTACATGTAACTTGGACTGTAGGTAGCCCTGTGCATGTGCCTTATACCAGCCACATACCGGTGTACGTACTTGTACCTGTACCAAAGATTATGTAGCGGCGCAAGATGGGTAATTTGGCCATAAAGGTGTTATCACCATGGGCGCCATCGAGTGTGAACGTTCATGTGTGTGCGTGCCTGTCGCGGTGCCTGCGCATGTGCATAGGCGTAGTCCAACCAGAATGGCGCCCATGTGATAACAATGTTTTACGCGTATTCACGGTGAAGTTCCCCATCTTGCGCCGCTACACGGCGCTATACCATCTTTGCCTGTACCTTGGCTAGTGACCCAAGTAATACGCCGTCATCCTCTGCTGGGCCAGCGCACGTCTTACAGTTTGGCACCATCTGCAAGCTGTTCTGCGGCTTCAGTCAAATTTGGGCTTCAGTTTGCTGGTGGTTATTTTTGCAGTGCTGAGAATTGCACACTAGTGTTTGCACTTTCAATTGTTTCCTGTCTCTCCTCAGGCCTCTCGATCCCCACCTCTGTCAAAAATCCCCACCCCATGCCAGCTAACGGTAGGGCAGCACGTCTGTATAGTGTTGATGTTGATGGGGGGTACTAGTGGTAAAAATTGCACTGCATGACAAAACTCCCCACCCTAGGGGCTTATACATGTACCCTGGGGGGACAGTGCACAGGGTAGGTGGGGAGAAAACAAACTTTGTATATAAATATATGTACATATACAGGTAAATAGACACACACTTACTTGTAAGTACAACTACATGTATGTGACCCTCTCTGTGAAAATACCGGTGAGTCACAAGTCACCCTTGGAAAGAGGACACTTGGCTGTTTGTTTTGATGTGTCACTAATTTGACATCTAGATAATGGATGGTTATGTACCAGGTAGTTGAAAAATGTGGAGGAAAGTGCTGCAAGTGTTAAAGCACAGGCTTGCACAAAAACCATATGAATCAACTGTTCTTTATAAACTCCTTTGAAAACTGAAACCCCCACAGAGCAGTTTTGCATTATTCTGATCAAATCCAGACTGTATCTCAACTGGCATAAAATGTCCTTCATGAGACATGCAGGAAATTTTGGTGCATCACAAAGAGTAATGTACCAGTGGTTTATTTGGCGCATGAAGTGGGAGGGTTTTTATGGACAGCTTCTCCACACAATGACTGGAGAGTTACCGGTATGTTGGAGTACCAGTATGTACGGTACATGTACTGGTATGTGTACATGTTTGTATGGGAAAAGTGCAACTACTATGTATGTATGCAAGGATTCATCATTGAAAGTGTGCATTAATGTAGGAGATAGATTTTTCCTTATGCAAGTCGCAGGCTTTATCTATTTTGATGATTTCTGTGCAGTTTTCTGATTTTTCCTCCCTAGGAAAGTTCATGATGAATGTGTTTGGACCTCAGGGGGATCATCCTTTGGTTATAAGTATCTCAAATCGTTCAGTATCAGAATATACATGTAATTTATAAATAAATATAACCGTCTTTTTCCTTTTGAGGAATATACCGGTGCAATATACACGTACAATACATACATGTAATATTGAACTGATTTTGCCCGTCCCCTCCCCCAAAAATGTCACTCCACAGCACTGCCTTTCCTTTGAAAAAAATCAGTTGAGTTTTTCAGGGTTTAAAAAGAAAGCTTGTAACTAGCGTAATATAATAACCTAATATTCTTTTTTCTTTTTGTGTCCTTTTCCTTTTTTCCCTGTCTTCTCCATGAGGGAGAAGCCACAACGCTGCTTTCTTGTTTGGGTTGTCCTTGTTGCGTTTCTTGGGGAATTTTAGGTTGAGCCACTTTGAAAGTGACTCTGTCACTATTTTGGTAACTCCTGCCAGAGGTTCTCCCAGTTCGTATGTTTTGTTCGTCTGTATATATGTAGAGGGTGTTGGTAATCTCCCTCATGGACATGATCGGGTTGTGTGAGAGAGTGTGAGTATTGCTGTGTTGCACTTGAAGGTTGGTACACTGTAGTTGCGTTTTTGTGCTGTGTTGATAGTTTGCTTGAGCAGTCTCGTTTTTTAGTTACTGTGCAATTATTTATATCTCTCATGTAATGCATTGAGATGTTTTTGGGTGTGCCTCTTGTATGTAATTTGCGTATTTTTGTATGTCCTTTCATCTGGCAAATAAATGAAATGAAATTAAATTTGCTGTTAAAGTGTAGCGTACTTGGTGCACATACATGTACTGTACATCTGTGTCCTTTATATTTGTTACACTGTTGTGCTCACATGTACATACAGGCGTAGGTCATCATTTATTGACCCCTGGAGAATTGCATACAACGCAGCAAAAAAAAATCAATTCAACAGCCAGAGAAGGGCCAAGAGAGACTAGGCAATAAAATGCCTTGGGTTTGTCAAATACATGTACATTATGTGGACAGTGGAGTGTGTATTCTGTATGTAAAAAGGAAAAGGGTCAAATTGTCAAGAGGGTCAGGCGGACTGCATCCCGCTATGTGCCAAGACTGCACTGCCTGCAGGTTAAAATGTGAACTCTGAGAATCGTTGGTCATCTCTGGAGGATGAGAGAAGTGCATTCGATGCCGAATGGCTGAATTGATTATTTGTACCGAAATAAAGGGCCATTAACTGATGTACATTTAAACAAAATTCAAAAGCTTTTTCTGAGCTTTTATGTGAAAAGGAAATCTGTAGGATCTTAGGACTTCAAACAGTGTTACCTTTCGTGTGTGGGAAAAAACACAGTTTTGTCTTGCTTGAAGTTGCGCCGCTAACCATGTACTAGTTCTTGCACATGTAGGAGCACTGTTTGGTTCAGTTGCTTTAATGTCTTCCTTATTTTTCTGGGTTGGTGCCAAATGGGATTTATGGGAGTAAGTTTGCCCAGGGCTTTTTCCATGTATGGTCGGTTAATTTAAGCATCAGGGAAGGGCAGTGAAAATGGAAATTGTCACAAAACCCTTACCTATAAAAATGATTTTTCAAGTTATTTTGTAGACTGTCTGCCTACTTTTAACATTAAATCCCAAAGGAAATGTCTGGAGGTGTGAGACAGAATCTAGCAGATGTATCCAAAGTACACTGTGCATGCATATCTCACAATTCCTTGTTCATTTCCATGAAAGTTGATGTCACCATGTTTGATAGCATCACATTGCTCCTTCGTATGAGTGCAGGCACATGACCCACACCTTGCTAAATTGGGAAGTGCTGGAGAGGAGAAATAAATCTCAGGAGAGGGGGTGCTTCTAAAATGTGCTCTTGATGGAAAATCAAGGAGCCAGCAGTACGAGGGCGCGCCACAAAAAAAAAAAATCAAGTATATTTGGGACCAGGCCACAAGCCCCAAGGAGTGAAAATGTTTGTGCTTTATAATGTATGCTGCATTGGGAGGTTCAAAAATTTATAAGCAAGAATACTCTTTTAGTAAATGTGCAGTCGAGACTGTTAATGAAGAAGAGTAGTTGAAATCATCCTTTACCATTAATATGAAAATCAAATTACATGTAGTCCTGGGTATTCGATGAGGTTTTTTGAATGTGCGCAACAAAGGTGGACAACAGTGCAACTGTTCAAAGCTCTGATTTATTGAAAGAACAATCTCATCTTTTGAAAATATTGGACAAACGTTTCCCCAAATAGTAAATATTCGCAGTATTTTCAGCATGGATGTATTATCATCTGAAATGTCCAATTTGTATTACTCATCCTGGCAACACTACTTGTATCTAGACCCGTAGTTTCATAGTTTGGAACAAACAAAATACCCCAAAAATGATCGCTACATGTATGTACGGTAGAGGCACTGGATGTATGGCCGCATGTTTTGTGTCTGTGGTTTTCCCTGAGTGACATCACAGCAATGGTGCCCTCTGTTGTCCATACTACAATATACATGTACATGTATAGGTGTTGATAAAAAGCGCACTCGTATCACACCCCAAATGGTAGAAAAAGAGTATACTTACACGGAAAGTTTGTTTCAAAAAAATCTCCGTTGCCTGGCAGAGTTGTAGTCTCGTGTTACTTGACTCGGACTTGAGTTGCTTCCTGTATATGTACATATGACTTGTACATGTAAATATCAGTTTTTGACTTGTTACCAGTGCAAGTCAGAGAACTACTCAATCAAACCCATTAAAGTATTAAAGTTGGTCCATCAGCTTACACCGTGCATTCTTAAAATAATCAGCTGAAGACTTTATTCAGTTCGCGACTTCTGTTTCGGTCTTGTTTACCCAAGGCCACATCTCAATCACTTGGCTGTGGCTTAGACTTGGACAAAAAGTCTTTTGACTTGCTAGTTTTTCGACCAAACTGACTTGTGACTTGGCTTAGTTTGCAAATTTAAATTGACTTGTGACTTGACTTGGACTTGTAAAAATCGACTTACTACCACCTTTGATGCCTGGATGCTTTAAAACTAGATTTACATGTACAAGAGTCTTAAGTCTTGAACAATCTTTGCTCAGTGAATGGTTCCTCTCCTAATCCAGTTTTCAGTGGCAATCTTTTATCTTATAAAGAATGCGACAGATTACATTTCAGGGAAAATCATCCACAAACAATATCGCTGAATGAGACATATTGATAAAGCAGAGCCGGTGAGGTCTTGTCCGAGTCTGCAAATGTCTTAGATGTGAGGTTGTACAGTTGGAAGTGTGCTGCAGCGCTGGTGCTGCATGTCTGTTGATTGGGAACTTGGAGTAAACATTGAAGAGAACAGACGCACCACGTGACTCTGGCATTCAAGAAATAGGCAGATACTTTTGCCCCCGAATCCCTGTTTCTGAAGATGATCAATCAGATTCCCAGTACTCATTTTCAAAGGCCAAGGTACTCAGGCCAAAGTTTCTCGAGTATCACTGCTATTATGCCACTACTACTGTACCTTTATTCCGGTATCCTAGGCAAACTCCATTAAGAAAAAGATGCAGCTTTTAAGAGTCAAAATCCCAAAATTTCAAATACACGTTTACAAAACAGAAACTCAGTGCAGCAGTAGGATGAGGCAGATGTTTTACAGCTCCTCAAGAGATAAACCAGATGCACCAAACTATGTGAGAAAACACTCTTGATTGAAAGTGTGGTCATAAAGCTGTAAGGGTGATTGGCTTGGCATGTTGCCCACGGAAATAGTACATGGGTGCTATTGGCTCAAACCAAAGAAGAAACAACACTAGTAGGAACATTTGTACCTGGTGCAAAGACTTTACTTCAAAAGAAATTGCTCATGGGTCCTCCATTTGCAAACACCCATAAACCTCCGGGCGCATACACGCATATGCACCCAGAAGTTTGTTCACTACATACATGCCATGCAATTCCGCCATCAAAGGAGTGTCAGGTCTTTTTAATTAAAATGTGCCTCCTCATGTTTCTCCACAAAGCGGATAAGATAATTGAAGGTAACCAAGCACAGGGACATTTTTTAATGAAGCAATGACATAAATGTATTTTAGAGTCATATATGTGTACATGTACCTAGGGACTGCACAGGGCCTGTGCAAGAGCAGACAGTAAACAGAGACTAGTGGCGTGGAAATGTGAGAAGGGCCACATTCTCATAAAGAGCTAGCCTCTTTGTAGATGAGATAAAGGGAGATGGGATATCACGTAGCACGCTGGCATTTTACAAGGGCTCGATATTGTTCTATGGATACAAACAAATCACGAGTTGGGTCATGCAGGTACACGTGTTTAGCATCTCTTACATTACATTTACATATACGTCAAGTGATTCTTCAGCTTTACATAAGGCCATACTCGAGAGGGTATCATTTCACAAAAGAAATCTCAGCCGATCGCAGGCCGCAACCCAACTGTAGCCCAACTAAGTGATGTTAGGGAAAAGTCTGTTATGTTTGCCCTGAGCAAACTTACATTACAAATTTGTAAAACTGTTCTCTGTGCCTTGGTAAGAGTAAAGTGTACGGCAGTACGTACGTGCGCGTGCTTCTTACACAATGTACTGGTCCAATTTCCCAGCAGTGGAGAATATTTCATATCAGACACTGGTGTTCGCATTTGTAGTACCATTTAACGTTTCGACGATTCACAGTTTTTGTTAACTGATGTACATGTATGGGATTGTACATGTACAGAGATTCCTTGTTTGTTAGGTTTTCAACATGTACACTCATGTAACTTCTTATTATAGAAAATGTACTTAATAAAAACTTTTATGTCACTGTAGCATGAAGGAGAAAATGAGTACATTAAATTCACACACAGCACTGTAATTTGAAGTATATGTACATGTACATTTGCGCACATGTGCATGTGACAACTTTGCATTTTCAACTTTTAAATATTGTGTAAATCTCTGTTCACATGTACTGCCCCAAGTATGAAGTACATGAACCTGTACTGGTAGGTATGGCATACATGTACATAGATTAACCGGTACTTTGGTGTACACATACATGGATACACTGAATAGCGCTATTAGAATTTTGCTCACAGCTTATGTTGTTGTGTATGGGATGACACAACTCATGACACCATAACTTTTAAATACCGCATCACAGATAAATGATCATATGTGTATATATGCCACAGACGTCTTGCGCCCATGTTAAAACTCACATGCTGTGCACAGTGTGCATTAGTATGGTACCTGTACATGTAAGTTGAGGAAAGGATTGTCCCACCACATTATGCACTTTTTTGTGTCTTCATGAAGGTACAACTAGAGGATATCATGTATGCCTCAGATTGTGCCATCTGCAACGTTGTCGACACCATGATGCCGCATTTCGCTGATCCTAATTTTTAATTTGTCAAGGCTGGTTCACATATTGCATGAAAGTGAATTTGAATGTAAATTTGTGACACCTGATCGAAAATTTGCACCGCAAATTAAAGTTGCAAAGGTTGAATGCAACTGAATCAGAGAATGTCAGAGAACGAGAATCAGAGAAGGAGAATGTCTCGTGATGTCAAATTCGCTTTTGCTTTCAAGCATAAACTGGCCTTAAAACCTGCCGTCCATGATTATTTCAGAGAAAATATAGAAAGTAGATTAGGGGTTATTCATTTCTTAAGGGGGGGGGGATAATTACAAAACATTCATTATCTTCCTCGTTTACACATACCTCCCAAAGAGTACCCTATCCAAGACAATAATGATGGTCATGCCGTCATCAGGTTATGACAGGCATGTACACAGACTGCCATTAGCCTTCCCCTCAGTATACATGTACATGTACATTTTGTACGCTCGTTAAGGTAATGACAAAACAGATGCATTGTTTGGTCAAGCAATCAAAATTTTCAAAATAATTACAGCATCATATTATCAGCAAAATTGTTAACGATACATGTACATGTACATGAAGTAGTTTCACATTCACTGTACATGTAGGTTCTATAGGAGTGGTCTTCCCGAAATGTTTTTGATATAAAAGCAACCCAAGCAGTACCAGTATAGTTCACACTGGTTGGACTGCTCACTCCATCCCCAGGGTACCTGGCAAAATTTTAAGTACAGTACAGAGGATGCAGTATGGAAATCACACACAAATAACCTTAGCACTGTTTTTTTTTTTTTAACACAAGTAGCTTTGCCCCAGATCGGGATAAATTCACGCTTTCAATTAGGGAACCCAGGTGACAATAATGGCCGGGCACTGATTGAAATCAGTCTCAGGTTCGGTCTCTGATGTCAGTACATCAGTGGACTGTACACTGTGGGTGGATGATGTTTCGGTTATTCAGTTATTCAGAGAGATACGCGTGTGCGTATACTGTACAAGTTTGTACCTGCCAGATGCTCTCAGCAAGGTCCTTTGCATATGCCTGATATTGTAAATGTAATCAACTGAGACAGATTTTGCTTTTTTTGACACACTGCAGCTATAAGAACTGCAGTATCCAGGGTAGTGTTACAGCAATATAGAAGTTAAAACTCTCCAGCAAAGAGCAGCTTTTTCACAGACTGAGTTACAGTATCCCTTTACTGTGAAGCAGAGCACTGTTATGAAATCTCACTGCCTGATTGCAAGCTCTTGACATTGTTTCAACACCATTTTTTACAATATTGTTCGCTGAATGTTGAACGCTGTTCATGCCATCAACCTGCTACAGAATTCCTCCCCCCCCCACGGGATAATATTGGTAATCAGACACTGCCGAGTGTCAACTTGTGCGGCTGGTGAGGAGCTTCGTCTATCGGAAAACGATCGCTGAAGTGCGACACGGCAGGGTAACAGTATGCAGTGGCGAGGTTGTTTGTCTTTGCTTGTTGACGGTGAAGTGGATTACCAGAGTGAAAGGATTTCATGTTTTTATTTCTGCATAGAGTCTGCCAGTTTCAGATTGGATTGTGCTCGCCTCTCTTTTTTTTTCTTTTTTTTTTTTTTAAGCAAGAATTGCATGCCAAGACTGTGGGGATTATACCCCAGTATCTGTGTAGGTTAATTGTTTAATGAAAATTGGTACATGAAGCACTTGATGTTAAGCTGTCTGGGGCAGCCTCCCATGCTTGTGTATGGGTGTATAGATTGCTGGAGATTAATTATCATAAGCTCAGGATATGGTTTTTAAGGTGTCTAATTCCTTGATGCACTTACTACTGAAGATCTAGAAGATCTTTTCCTCTAAACAGTGAACCAGAATGTCATGTTACTTGAAAGAAAATAACTCTCTTTTCGTCGGAGGAAATCTTACATTCATGAGACCGCACACCAAAGCACCAGTGACACCTCAAATGGGGTCCAGTGTAGTTAGTTTAGATTTCACTCTCGAATGAATAACAAAAGGCCAACGTACAATTTTCAAAATACATGTAGAAGGAAAGCGCAGGTTAAGTATGCCTAAGAGGTTATGCATTAATGCTTCCTCAAAGGCCAATTGAGCTTTATATCACTGAGATAGGTTCGAGTAAACCCTTGTGCATTTCTTGTAATTAAATTGAAATAGCAAAAATAGCCTCCGAGACGACATGCACGGAGAATGCTGAGAACACATTTCCTCTTTTTTAGGTGTTTGAAAATACATGTGTGTAGTTATCGGTACATGTACATGTACCCGTATATTAGCTATATGTATACATGTACGTACACATACAGTACTGTACTTTCACTTTCATGCAATATATGTACATGTATGTACCTTATTTGCAGCAACAAGCACGTACATGTAAATGATACTTTGCTTTCATTATTGATCACATGACAATCAAATCAAAGAGGAAGAGGAAATGAAACCACTTATGCTAAAGTTCTTTTCACATCAAAGGATCAAGCATGTCCTCTGATCAAGGTTACAAGTCAGGTTAATAAGACAAAGTTGAGGGTGTGTACGTGTTCATTACATATATGCAATTTATGCTGTGTACATGCAGCTACATACATGTACATGTACGTACATGGACCAGATTTACATAAGTACAATGTACATGTACAGGTGCAAGTCATGTTGTTTTCCTATTTTCCCACAGACTATTGATCAAGTTACAGATTACATATACATGTATTTCAGAGGTGAAAAGCAACATACTCGTACATGTACATGTATCCTTTGATAATAAGTTTTGATTGCCTCTATAAAAACAGTTTTGCTTCAAATGGAGAAGAAAGACTGGCCATGGTTTTCCATTGCATGGAACATGGTGCGGTCAAAGTGTAGCAGGGCCAAAACCAACAAAGATATTTTGAAAGTTCTGTATCACTGTTAATACGTAGTTCTTATTCAGTTAGTATCTCACCATGACAAGTTACATGTACATGTAGTATCTCACCACAGCAAGTAAGTACAACACCGCAGCATTAAGTTAGTATCTTACCATGGCAAGTCAGTATCTCACCGCAGCAAGTTAGTATCTTGCCATGGCAAGGCAAGTCAGTATGTTGCCACGGCAAGTTAGTATGTCACCACGGCAAGTCAGTATGTCACCACGGCAAGTTCGTATGTCACCACGGCAAGTTAGTACATGTACCTCGCCATGGCATGTTATTATGTCACCATGGCAAGTTGGTATCTCACCGTGGCAAGTGAGTGTCTCACCACGGCAAGTTAGTATCTTGCCCTGATGAGATACTTGTACACATCGCACTTTGAAAAAGAAATACTTGGTTGTGGTCCTTGTTCTGTATGCTTCCATACATGTACATGTAGGTTAAAGTATAGAGTTTGACAAAAGCAAAGTTATACCCAGACTCATAAGTAACTTGCAGAAAGCTCTTTGGTTTTTGTAGCTTGATTATGTCACAGCCAAACTTTTATTCATGTTTTCGCTGGACACATACATGTATTGCAAGTATAGTCCAATTCTTTAAGGCATATCTAATCTGTACAGACCATTTTCAAAACATGGGCACACCAGACCGAACCGTAGGCACACTGGGCCTAAACTGTATGGGCACCAGGCCTGAAACTTGTGGGCATACAAGGTATGGAAATTGGTAATTCCAGAAAATACCGGTCCGTTTTTTTGTGTCCCTGTCACATCTGACACATGATTTTTGTAAGTTCAGAACACATTTTCTAATTTCCAAGAGTGAGGAATTAATGCAAATTACCCGCCAAGCAAATAGTAGGAGTTTGAAATCGATTCCGGTGATATTTCCATGTCAACCAACAAAGGTCAGATGTAACAGGGACGCAAAAATGTCACACTTTTGGACCCTTAATTTCTGGAATGACCCAAATAGATGTACATTCAGAAAGACATTAATGTAGCATTAGCATGCATTCTGTGAGGACTACATCTTTTGCCTCTTGGGAATGGAGAGTGATATATACTGGAGAATTTATAAACTGATCAATCAAAATTCTCATCACATGTACATTTATTTCTAATGATAATTAAAAACACTTGAACTGGGTTGCTGAATGTCTGTTCCCACCAGAAATTCCAGAATAACCTGTAAAATAGTGCAAAACTCATCCCTCCAAACCCATCTTTAAATCATTTAAAGTGTCACTGCAATGAATTTGTCTTAGACACAAGTTTTCTTCCACTTTGTATTCTTTTTCAATGTACATGTATGAATACTCGTTTACATTCCTGTTTGGTTCAGTGCACTGAAAATGCATTTTGTTAAACAATTGAAATAATCCATACTTTCTTGGACAACCGAGGGCACTGTTGCTATGAAATCATCTGTAGAGGACATAGTTCAGTGCATAGGCTTCCTGTTCAAATGTTAAATCCAGAATTTATTTACAGGAAACATTTCTGAGAAAGGGATTGATGCTTGCTTATTGCTTTTCGTATGAACAACAATGAATCAAAGAGAAAAATGAGTCCAGTCCAGTGGACGGTCTACAAAAATGCAGATCTTTTTTGTGTAAACACCAATGTGACAAAGCTTTTCCTACATCAAAGTTTTGCTCATGCATATGGAAATACTAATTAGCATAAAACCAAAAAGGCAGTAAAATACAAAAGTTGACTATGGTCAACTGAGGCACAAAGTGCATGTTGAAGGTCTACATTAAAACAAATTGATTGCAGCTACCCTTTACATTATTAACTGAGGGCACATCCACAATTTACGGTTCCAGTGCAACTACTGTACATGCGCAAGCTCCAACTAAGGCCCAGTCGGGCCAAAAATTCAGCAACTTGTACCAAAACATCTTCTGGTGAGCACTGATGTTTATTTTTTTCCCAAGTCTCATGATCAATGCTGCACAGTCTTTTTTTCTGTGACTATGCATTGCATGTGATACACTGCATGTATGTAGCTGTAAGCTCTATGAAGCACTCTACTTTTGTAAAACTATTCCTTTGTTGTGCCAGAAACACAGGTGCATCTCATCACAAAGTTCAGTTCATGCATTGAGGTTTGTTTGTGGCGGAATCCATCACAAATCCATCCAAATTAAGTCACTCAGTCTTGAAAGTTGTCAAAAGCTGTATCAGTTGTAAAAAAAAAAGGAAGCATTCCCTTGTCATTGTTCACCTGAGTGCTACCTTTGACAGGACCTGCGACGGGGACTCGTTAAAGAATTTGGGATGGACTTGACTACAGCTGAGTGCTGTTGTTTGGTTGATTAGATATATAGTACATGTACAGTGTACATTGGCAGCGTCGAAGATTATTGTACACATAAATGTGAATGTGGCCCCTAATTTGAGCAAGTGAGAAAGTTTTTTTACAAAGTAGCGATCCCCCTTTGGTAACACACCATGTACATGTGTGCTTATTCACACATCCGGGATACACACACATAATTTGACAGATCTGTGTGTATTTGTGGGGGTGTGGAGTACACCTGTACCAACGGTACTGGATTGTCTCCTCAATCTCTCAATTTGTCACCCATGAGGATATTGGCTAGGGGGAGCACTTCTTTCCTCGGGGGTGGGGGGGGGAAATGGACAAATTACACGTAAAAATCAAACAAAAAACAAAATGGAAAAGAGATGGAAAAGAAAGGAGAAAAGGGTCTATTGGAAAGTAACAATACCCCAGAATATACCCCCTTCCACTAATGGTGGTTTGTGAGTTTGCTGGCGATGAGCATTGAATTGGCTCTTTCTCTCTCGATAGAGCTCTGCTCCCTTCCCTGGCAGTGCCTGTGTCATTTGCTTATCATTTGTAGAAAAGATGTTTTGGAATGAGGTGGGACAAGTTAGTATTGTGTGCGGAGGAAGCACATGGGTTATATTTCAGAAATCCCAGTGGAGCGCACACTCTGCCTCATGCCCACGGTTACTTTTTTGTACACTACCTGTTAAATTGAAGTGACGTACATGAACACCGCACATGTACAAAAATATACCAAAGTGTACATTGTACACTCAGATGCCAAAAAGTGGCGAAGTAAAATAAAACTGCTTGCCACTAGATGGCTTGGGAATTGTCCATGGGAATTATCCTGTCTTAGCCTGCAGGTGAAGCCATTGTAGGTTTGAGCACATAATAGAAGACAGTGAGTCCTGTGTACTTTGTGCCATATAGCTTGAATGCCATCAGCCTGTACACGAAGGCTAATTCCCACTGGAGACCACCAGAGTGTGAATCAGAAATTTCTCAAATTCCGTGCCTACACCTGTTTATTATTATATTTTTTGGTTGAATATATGGACATCTTAATGTTTAATTGATTGAATTTCATGAATATGTACGTGCCAAAAAGAGTGCAAAATGGGTCAAAAATTATCAACTGAATTTAATTACACACAACATTGTAAAAATGAGTATAATGTGCACGTACATGTAGCGCTATTATGGTTTAAAATCATTTTTATTAGTCTTTTGTCTTTGCGCTGTCACATTTATATAAACTACATATACAAGTTCATAAAAGGGAAATATCTTGACCAAACTTCAGAAATTTCATTAAATATGAACAATTTTCTAATGGAATAATTAGGAATGGCAAGTAATGTCAACTCATCCGGCATTTGCTGGCTCCAAAAGTGGAAAGTACATGTACTCATTTATTGCGCGATCAAGGGAAACAGGCAGTGCAGCCATTTACGTGTTGGATAATCCTTATAAATGGCAATCATACCTCGAGGGCAAGCTTTCCCCTGGCATCAGATGGGCTCAGAGGGTATAACATAGAAGTTTGATGGTTTCATATGGACTCTTTACTAATTTGGCCAGGGCCCTGGGGTTAAATTTGCCGTCAACTTAGCTGGAGACTTGGGCAGATTGGAATGAAGCTAATTGAAATGGATGATCACACTGACGAAAGGTGTTGGGAGCAATCCGTGAGGCATCGTCGGCCCTTCGTCATTGTGCCACCACTGCTGGCCTCCTGTTAACCACAGGGTAGATCAACCTGTTTCCTCCAGTTTTCTTGGTTCTGTAGCCAGTCATGGTCAGTTCTCAAAATGCTTATGGGTGGGATTAGTAACCTGTGCCGCTTTCTAAGGCTTTTTGTCATTTTAAGGAGCTTTATTTTTGAAAAAACTGGTACACTCCTTGACTGGAGCGAGTTGAGTTAGAGGGTCTAAGATTTCAATCCAAACAACTTTTTGAGAACGATTCTGCAAGGTTTGAAACCTCAGGCTTGAAAAAATTATAGTTATTACCCTTAAATCTTTGAAGCAAGCTTTAGTACATGTGTCTAAAGGCAGATCAGGTTGGTGTAGTGGTTCTTTCCTCACCTTCCACAATTGGGTTTTCAGGCCCTACCTGATTCTGTGGATTTACCCAGAATATTCCTCTGGGGATTTCTTCCCACGTCTAAAACTGCAACTGCTTCTTGTTGTGTACTCATCACAGGTTTCTTCAGGCCTGCGAGCTGCAGTGCCAAGGGCACTCAGTTGAGGATTTCTTGGTGTCATTATCAAAATCAAAATAATGATAATCTGCATTGAAGAGTGTTACTCGTTCAGTTTGCAAATCACACAGGATGCCCAACCCAACCAAAACCTTTCATTGTATTGAGCTATGAATCCATTATTCTTCAAAAATGCTCTTGCACTTTACCCCTAAAACTGCCTCAGAATGTTTAAACACACTCAACCATGGTCTTACAGTGTACATGTTTTAAGGTTTTGTTAAGGGTGAGAGGGTTTTGGTTGTTTTAGATTGAAAAAAAGATTGATGTAATCTATTTTTGAAGGTCACCTATTGGATTTTTCCCACCCTAAATGTATTTTTCCCATTGTTAATTGCCTGGGTGTACCGTAGGTGAAATGTAATTACATACATATACATATACATGTACTTGTATGATCTTAAGTTAAAGTGCTGTAAAGAAGTGAAAGACATTCATAATGTAGGCAGTAACTCTTAAACAAGTATAACTACTGTACATGTATAAGGTATAACTTAGGTATAATTAAGGTAAGGTATTACATATCTAATTACAATTAAGGTATAATGCACATATACCTTGGTCCTCACTTTATCTTTGACTATTGAAATGAATATTTTACTTGTTTAATTGTATTAAGGTGTATTGTCAACATACAGGCAGATGTTGCACAAGTATCTTCTACTGTCAACAGTGCTTGATATTCTTTTTCAGCAGCAAAAGTCCTGTTTTAGACCCTCTTTCTTTGGGCCTCTGTAATTTTCCATGCACGTAAGCATTCATCGACTGCATGAACAGCTAACAAAAGCATGTACGTGTAATTGCCAGGAGTCTTCATCAGACATGCCATGATAAATGTCTGCCCACGTATACTTCATCAAGTACACAGCAATGTGTCTCTTAGCCTTCTTTCTGTGTCTTCTGTGACCTGACTCCGAACACTTTTTCAGCCAGGATCAGAGTCCACTCTGCGGCTCCTCAACATTCATCATGAGCCAGATGAAACGCAGCATGCCCAACGTGTACAAAGTATGGCATAACAGTGTCGCACCAAGTATCCTCAACTGCCACTCGCCCCTAGCGCTCTTTCCTCACCAACACTCACAGACTTTGTAGGCATGCCTGAACTCAGCATTCCTCTGAGGAATTATCGATGCGATGCACCCACCCACCATCGTCTTGCCTAGCCATTATTCCATCATTTGTCTCTGTTGCTCTAAAGCTTGCCCCACAAGCCTCATATCTATCATGCACTTGGCTTTCAACAAAATCTGTCTTACATTTAAAACTCGACACACCTGTTAACCTTCAGCAAAGCTAGAGGTAAACCTCATCGTAACTATTCAACCTCAGTGTAGCACATGAAAAACCTGTCAGCTGGAATGGCATAGCAGTGAACTTTTGTTTTCCAATATGAGATTGTGAGGAGCAGTTACTTTCCCCTTGAGCAGAAAAAGAATTTGTTCTTGTTGAACTGAAATTCAGCACTGAATTAAAACCTAAGGATATAAGCAGTTAAATTCTTGCAAACTCTGTCGATTTCAACCAGCATTGGATAATTTTGTTTATATTGCCAGAAATTTAATTTATTTGAGAGGAAATTTTGAACAGCTTTTAAGAGATACCTGCTACTCGACATCCAATGTAGGCTTGAGACTTGTGTCCACTGGAAGACCTTTAACAAGTCTTACAGCAAGACTAAGATTTCAGTAACACGGCTTGTTTTGTCATAGTTCATTCGTGTAGTTGGTGACTTAGTTTGAGACTGAGTAACTTGCAGTGGACTTGGTGATAGGACTGAGAGGGACTTCTTACAAACTCAACCACAACACCAATTGACATGGTAATCAGAATATCTGAAATGGAGGTTAGGGACAACTGCAGAAAATAGGAAACTAACTGGCTGTAAACTGCAGGTATTGTATCTTCATTGTGCAGGTTGGGTCATAATGTGTTGACACTCTTCAAGTTGTGTCCTGTGTGTATCTGGAAGTCATCATTTTTTTTGAAAAATCTCAAGTGTGGTGAAAATGGCAGCAGAGATCAGTAAAGTATAATAAAAGCTCCAAAACACATGAGACAGTGAAAATATTACAAATATGGAAAGCGGGATGAAAAAGCTTGTCACAAGACTTCGGCATCAAATTAAGATCTCAGTTTCCTCCCCTTTTGATTTTGTCATTGACAACTAACCCTTGTTTCACACAAAGTTGGGCAACTTCATTCTTGTCTTGAAGACTGAAGGCTGGGATGGAAAGGTGGTGTAAAGCAAGCAGGGATTTGAAGGTCCTCCTTCCAGGTATTACATGTTGTGGATTACTGATGCTTTAAAAAGAGAAAGGCAATTAAGGGTATTCCCCCCAAAACAGTGATGATCTCCACACCTTGGTTGGGGCAGCCCAGGAGCTGGGGGTGGGGAGCAAATTGATGGGTGTGCTTGGCAGATGAATCGCTGAATTTTACATGACTTGCTTGTAAACAGTGCTTTTGATTACTTCCCTGTACTTACTCGGGTGAGCACAACTGTGTTCAATTGGACACTTGCGTGACTTTTTGCACTTACTCGGGCCTGGCCCACGCAACCGACCAGTCAAGCCTGGTTACTTGGGAATTACCGGTATCCCGCAATACAGTACAAACACATGGTGGCTTACGGTAGTTGAATGATATGAAGGAAAGTCGATGCCATTGTAAATATTTCAGAAATATTGTTGCAAATATGACCGGTAGGGGCAAATGGTGAGGTCAAGTGCGTTACATGTACCAGTACATGTACATGGATGTTACATATAGGCCAGATATGTGTGTGTTTGGATGTCTGCAGCTTTCAGCAGTTCCAATTCTTGTTACGAAGTTAACGTCCTCATGAACTTTTGGCCCAGTCGGGCAACCCGAATAACCCAGGATCATTCATTTATCACCATGTACTGCACCTGTGAAGACATCGCACCTGAGCAGAAGAGAAGACATCACACACACTGATGGTTTCATTCTGTGTTTTTATACTGCAAGGTGTTTTATTTATTCTTTTGTGATGTAAACCAAGCAGTTGTGAATGCATTATTGCATAAGTTGGAGGCAGTATACATCAGGTACATCTATCACTGCCTCAGTATCGGCATCTTTTGGCCTCGTTTGTTTATTTGGTTAGCTGTCTCTTTCTCTCACCATCATGGTGAATGGAAATAATTTGTAACACATCTCTTCCAGGTGCTTATGAGTGATGGCAGAAAGATATTGCTCCCCAGAAGGAGATTAATATCCCGAGATGGTCTCTGGTTATCTTTTCTGGCCCGGATCAGTCAATAAAGACCCGGTAATGCCAGGCATCTTCTTTGTAAAACCCAACACATGGGAACACGGCGATAATATCGACGTCCAGTAGCGCAGACATCACGGTTGCATCTCGTCTTACCGCAGCTGCATCTAGTTAACACACCCACGTAGTCAGCTTCATCAAAGGGCTGTCATATTATCCAAATATTTGTGGCAAATGCAATACAGTCACCCCTGCCGAAACAAAAGAGAAAAAAAGACCGTCGACACAAGCCATTCAGTAGATTACTTGTTCGTGGACAATGTATCTCAACATGTATTGTATACACATGGATGTGTCTGTTGGTGAAGAGTGTACATGGTTTATTTCTGTTACAATTTTGTGATTAACTCTGCTGCTTGTTTTTGTTATCTGTCCAGCTGTGTGTAAACTTGTACTTTTTGTCTGTGTTTCTGAATAAATCTACATGTACAGTGTAATTGGTTGCACTGTTTGAAGGAGGACACAACGTAGGTCCTTTTTGATGCTTCTCTGAATCCTGTGACAGTAAACAGTAGATAACATAATTCTACCTGTGATTTCAAGCAAGGGGAGGCATCCTAGAAAGTTCCATTGGAAGTTTCTGTAATTAGATGTTTTCTCTAAAAATAAAGAAAGAAAGAAGAAACGATAAAAACAGAAGCCGGGGTCCACAACCAGCTGGAAGACCTAGGTTCTTTCATGGCAGAGACTCATCAAGCGCAGAGTTACATGTGCATATACGTTATTTTCTGTCTATACATTCCCAAGTAATATATTCCTAAACAAAAAGACAGAGCAAGACTTTTGGCCACGTGCTGTTGAGAAACTTCTTGATCAAATGATTGTGTGATTCTATTTCCTCCACTGTTTTGGGGCCAGCAATGTACTGACTCTCTAATTTGGTATGGCTCGTATTTGTCAACAAAACAGTTCTTTTTTCCCCGACCAACGGTTTTGCTCTTTTCTTAAACCACACAGTAGAAACATCCTCCACAACAGGTGCAAAGCAGCATATCAGTAGTGAATGGAATTGTACCATTTTCAGACGGGAAAAACAACTATAGATCATGTGTACAGTAGCACATTATACTGGTAGGACCACCTGTACAGTACATGTGTACATGTACATATACGGGTATGTGTACATGTATGTGTACACATGTAGAAGACTTTGAAACACTTGAAACACAGAATTAAGCTGGCAGCTGAAAAACACAGTTCATATCTATACAAATATGTACCTGTATGCTTTGTGGTGTAACTGCTGCTTTTAATGGGAACAGAAAGGGTATGGGTTATACATGTACTGTACATGTGTGAGTTCATTGGTACCGGCGTATTGAATTCACCTCTTGAGTGTTGTGGGCATGCTGGCTTCAACTGATTAAAGGGTTAGAGTGGGGCCATTGAGCTTCAACATGTACAGTGTATGGTAGATTCAGTCCTGGAGATCGAAATAAAGAAAGGGTTGGGGCAAAGGGATTCTCATAGAGACAGGAAAAGCCCATGCTTCATTAATAATGGCAATGCAAGCCTGAAGTGTCATACACTGTAATAGACCCAATGTGTGTAGTGAGTAGTGATCATCTTTGAAATAGAAGGCTTTGCTACATGTATGTGATTTGACAGGCAAGGTTATTGTTGCAGGATTTGAATGACAAAATATATACCTTGAGGTTTGCACTGCCTAGAAGTTTTTTGATCGTATATCAGAAAGATGATATTGAAGTCCTTTAATACCTTGAGGAACATAAAGAAGTTTTTTCCTCCCCGAGTCCCCCCCCCCGTCGTTCATTAAAACAATTATTCCTCAAGCCTTACTTTCAAAATATCCCTGTAGTATGTACACTTTTATGAGAAAGTCCATGTCAAAACATCTCTCTGTTTCCTTCCCCTTGTGCTTTCTCAGCATCACCTTTAGAGACAGCAGTAAGGTACAACATGAAGGCTATTTTAGGGACGTACCAATTGAATGTGGGGTGATGATGCGGTAGCAAAGAGTCCCGCTGATGTTTCTCATTTCATTTTGTGCCAACAGCGCTCAGACAATTTACCCCTGATTAAACCCTTGATCTGATAAAGCCAGGGGAGAAAAAAAAAGAAAATTTACCAGCGAAACGGAGAAGAAATGAGCTGAAAGAGCATCAGGGCATATTTCCCCGGAGGATGCTTTTTGCGTGTCTTAGCGGCACTCGCCCAATTTGCTTTCGCAGAGAATTGATTCTCGGTTGGCCACATGGAGGAGTGAGTCAATAGCGGGAACTTTTGCACATAGTTAGATCTTAGAGACTTTTACAGGTTCTGCAAACACTGGACCTAACAGAAAACCAAGGTCAAAAGGCCTCTGCAAATGGAAAAATTAAAGGTGTGTCAGTTGAATAAGTTCGTATAAAGCCTACATGCTCCATGTGGTACATCATTCATCCCACTACATGCACATAACAACGGGAAAAACTTTGCTTTTAGTGTGCAGGTTTTTATGTTCCGTAGACATTTAAAATCACATCCAAATTCCTGAAATGTACATATTCTTGTAAATACCCGTCTTGGGTGGAATAGCAAGAATCCAAAAGTCACATAGCAGGTTCAGAGGGTACATACTGTACATGTAAGCACTTTGGTGGTTGAAATGTCTTTTACCTATTGTGATTCAGTAATTGAGGGTTTTTCCAGAACAGGCAAATAACAAATCATGTGCAAACAAACTAAAGAAAGCAGCATGTCAGTGTGCACATCTGCATGTACATGTGCATACAGGGGTACATACCGTTACAGTGTATGTGTACCCGTACATACATGTACATGAACTTGCATCAGTCCAGTTTGTGTACAATAATTTTTTGAAAAATGTTACTCCTGCTCAAGATTTTGACAAGAAAATACATAGTTCTGTGTTTCCCAGATGTTTTCTACGCTCACAAAGTACATTTACATGTATGTGGGTGCACTAGGCCCATCTCATCCAGGTTCCCCATTCTCATGTAGATTCATCTTTGATGGATTGTTGCTGTTTCCACCGACCAGGCAGGCTAATGGCCCTAATGAGATGAAAGCACCCGTATTCATGTTCCCAGGAGCTGAAGCATGATGCGTGGGAAGTAACTAAAATGTCCCCGGCTTGATATGTTACATGTACATCTGCTGCGGAATTGTCCGGATTGCACTCCGGCAGAGCTGAGAAAGAAAGGCAATTTGCCAGTCAAGATTGTTCCCCTCCAGGCTCTTCTTCGTGGCAGGCTTGTTAAAAATCACGAGTCTTTATAAAACAAACAAAACCTGTTTCACATTGACAGAGAAAAAATGATCATACCAAAAAGAGCTAATTCTGGTTTTAGTGAAGTGTTTTAGAAGCACCAATACATCAAATTCAGTGAACTTTTTCCTGTCAAATATAAAAATGTTTCTTCACATTTCTAATTTTAGTCATAATTAGTGCCAAAATTTGTGATGTTCATTGCACGTATATTGATCTTTTGTCCTATTCTCTCTCTCTCTCTTTCCATGTCTCTACCACTGTCTGGTTTGTTTGCATTATGGATTTTTTTCTCCTTCAGGTAAGTGCACTGTTATCAGTTTTTCAATTCTATACATTTTCAGTCAAATGGTACTGAGTATGTGTTGAGTGTTTTCAAAATTGTGTATTTTGATTACGTACATGCCATTGACTGCCAGAATGGAAAAGCAAGCCAACTGAAAGCTTATTACAGGAAATCCAAAGTTACACAGTCCTTACGCGAATATTAGGCACTTAACCTGCATTATAAGTGATTGCCGTCTGTCTAAGCATGTGTTAGTATTTTGTGGTTTAACCGACATTGTGAATTAAAGCAATCCAAGAGAAGAAATCAATGCTCTTTAAGTACATGTACATGTTTGAATTTCTGGTTAAGGAAAGAAACTTGACCGAAGAATAGTTTTTATTCCCGAGAATTTCAGAGCAAAGCAAAAAAAAAAGCAAGGTGAAATTTGCCTTGGTCTTATTGTGTCCCGCTGTTTGTGAACTAGCCTTGAAGCAGGACTTGATTAAATGAGCAAGGTCCAGAATACTGCACCATTCACTTGTAACTGAATTTTATTTTGCCCTATGCTGCTGTCTTAACAAGACATTTCTGTCATCTTTACAGTTCCGCTATACCAGTGTTTCAATTTGATAATTGTGATCATTTTTAACACTTGCATTAGCCTTACAAATGGGAAATGCCTCTGACGATTAATGGGCTTATATACAGTTGTCATAATGTGTAGTGACTGTAGTCCTGCCTTGAAGCAGGACTTGATTAAATGAGCAAGGTCCAGAATACAGCACCATTCACTTGTAACTGAATTTTATTTTGCCCTATGCTGCTGTCTTAACAAGACATTTCTGTCATCTTTACAGTTCCGCTATACCAGTGTTTCAATTTGATAATTGTGATCATTTTTAACACTTGCATTAGCCTTACAAATGGGAAATGCCTCTGACGATTAATTGGCTTATATTATACAGTTGTCATAATGTGTAGTGACTGTGATAGCAATTCATGAAGCTGTGACAGTAACTCGGTACAGACAGTAAAATTGCTTACATTTGCAGATTAATTTTAAAACACCTGACAAGAACACGATCAAAGTTTAAACAAAAACCTAACAAGGATGCAGCAAATGAGATCCATGTACATGCACTGTATACTCACCTCAGATCACCAGATTTCTGGCAGCGTAAACTGGGTCATGTAATTGAGTGGTGAGCCACACAGACTTCCAGTCTGAACTACCGCGCTACTCTCCCCCCCCCCAAACTGGGACATTCGTCGGCAGTCGTTTGTAAGAAGATCCACCAAATTAACAAATTGTGTGCGCGACGGGATTGCTGAAATAAAAATCACAATCACCAGGCTGACAGTTAATAATATATTTGCCAAAGTCAAATCGATATTGGAGAGGGGAACCGGCAGGTCTGTGTTTTTTGTGGAGGGATGCGCACGCTCTTCACATCAATTATTCCACAGGCCATTAAACTCTGTGGAAATCTGGGGCCGGTGGTGCCGGCCACACTTGCCAACTCCCGCACGTTGTAAATTGTGAACCTGCTGTTGCCAGCATCACGAACTGCGAGGATGGCATAAATTGGTAATTTCTCAAGAGGATACAGCATGCCCGAATTCATTGGGAAAAGAATCACCGCTGTATGTGCTATAATTAAAAAGGTACAGTGTATGAAGAAAATTGCCAAACGATATTTGCTTTTCCCAAGAAAGCTCCCTCAGGAGTGTTAAATGAAAATTCCATTTAATTGTAAAACTTATTATGATAATAACCCAGGCCTTGTACAAGCCAACTTGGTGGGGGTGTGGCTTACAGTATGTCAAGAGTCCAGAGAGGAAGGGAGACAGAATGCACTTTTTTCCACATCCAACTGACAAGTTTTTCTTATCTATGAAAGAAATCCTCCAACCGTGCTCCTACAAAGTAGCTAGTACCCTTTGAAGAATGCTGCTATTTTCAATTCCTTAAAAGAACTGATAACATGCTTGGTGTGGGGGAAGGGGGGAATACATGTAAGTTTAATATATCATGCATTAGAGTAACTGGTACATGTATACAGTACTGTGTATTTTTATTTATTATTAATTTTTTCAAATCCCAAAATTTTCAGGGTAATAAAAACTGTGTACATGTAAGTTAAGAGTGCAGGTGCTAATGTCTGTAAAATAAAAAAAAGCTGGGGCGGGAGGATCCGGGGAGAGGTAGTCCACAACGCCTGTCCAGCACACCAGTGACACTGTACATGTACCAGTACATAGATGTACATGTACAACAGAACAAAAGGCCTGGCACTCTTCATTGACGAACAATAACCACATATTCATTGCATGCTTAATAATACAAGGCTTTTGTAAATAGAATGGGTACTTGCTTGAAAAGAATTATTATTAAGAAGGGGAAAGGGTACATGTAAGTACCCCCCCTTGATGTTACACCTCTGTGCCAGACATGTATGTACATGTATGTACTGGTAGTTCAGCATGCACAGGTGTTGAATTGAGAAGAATTTTGTCAATATTTTTGCACTTGCTTTCCAGTGCCCTGGCATACATGTAAATTACTTGATGTGCCAATCATCAAGTCCATAAAATCACATTAGCGTGCATCCCAGTACCGGTGTACATGTACACCGCTTCACGCATCATGCTTTCCCCAATTTCACAAGGAGGTATTTCAATACATCCTAATCGGTGAGCCAACCCCTTAGCAAGTGGGCAATAATCAGTAAACCAACTCAGAAGTAGGCTGGCATGATCTACATGTACGATTCAGCAGTTTTTGAAATGTCAGCTGACGAGCTTGATCACCCGCATCAATCCAGTGCCAGGAATGAGACTTGTCATAAAAACTAACGTTAACAAAGCTGAATTCCATTTGCCTGTGTTTGTCGAAAGCTTGTGTTTGCCCCCTCCCCTTCTTTTTTCTGCGACAGGCATCATGCGTGGTTATAACCCAAAACATTCCGTCCAGCATCATCCATCTTTTATGATGTTTGAATTTGATATTCGGAGCACTGCAGAGAACGGAACACGTGGGCAGGTGTTCTCAAATCCCACTGTAGCCGTATTCATGCTTAAAAACGAAAAACAAGAAAACATATGTTTTTCAAGAGCTGATATGATGTTCCTTTTGAGTAGACCGGTACATGTGTGGAGATTTGCATGTACAATGCCGAACTTTGTTGTGGTCTTCTATAAAAGAATTTCCTTCTTCTTTTTTTTGTGTCCGTAACCATGTTCAACGTGTGTAGTTTACCGGTACATCTACATCTATGCTGGATCAGAAACCCAGGAGTAAAAACATGCTTTTTCTGTCAGATTTTGGGAACTATTTTTCCTTGTCACCCCTGACAGTTTGTTTAGTTTGCTTTGCACTATAACTGTCATTGACACGTGACTCGTGATATCTCCTTTTTTTGAATGAAAAGGCACTGCCCTGTTCCATTCTATTCCATCCCCCAAAATATAATAACGACCAATTATACCAAACCAAAGAGAGGAATATTCACATGTGCTTTTCCGCTAAATATTGGCTGTTAAACCAACAGCTATAATGATTTCTGTAGCAGTGTACTGGAGTGCAATGCTGGTGGGGGAGGCGCAAGTCAGGTTTGACCACCGATTGATGCTCAGCAAGATAGGCAGAGTCTGAGGTAGTTAAAACTTTCATCTGAACCTGGGCTTTATTTTAATATAAATATTTATATTTAATTAACCAAAGTTGTCCAGAGAATAGTGGAACAAACTCACTTTTTAACAAACTTAATGAACACTGTTGAAAATAATGGAAGGAACTCATACTCATGCCGGTTGACTAAAATCCCCCCAAAAAACCTTTTTCTTGAACTTCCGGAGTTTTTGACCTTTTGCATCTTTTCTATTTGAATAGGAATTATGGAAACACTTAAATTTTGAACGTTTGGCCCTGTTGGCTGTCCAACACTGACCATTTAACAAGAAACATTTTCATTGCCGATTGCGACAGTGTCCCATCAACCTTTAAAAGATAAATGTCATATGAATGTCAAAGCGAAATGGTCAACATTGCCAAGTGTTAAATGATATACAGTGATATGCTCAAATCCAGTTTAAATCATCAGTGTCGCATTTGTCTCGGCTGTTTACTTTGCACAACTAGCTGAATAATACATGTATTTACAAGAGTTCTCTCCCTGCATCTGTGCGTGTCTACAGTGCAGTACTCGGACAAAGCACGTAGAATAAATTCATCAATATCAAGCGAATAAAGCAATGCACGACATTGTGGGATGGAGAAGAGCATCAGCTGGCAGGACCAAGTGCAAATATCAAACTTTGCAAATTTGCTCTCTGAATGAATAGTGCCTAGAGGTAGTTTGCGGCCAGCCACTAACAAGAGGGGCATTTTTTCCATATATGCTGATATGTTCAACGTCATTGACGTTCACACACCTTCCCTTCCCCTTCCGGTTGTAAAATGATTCTTCTTTACTTCCCTTCTCCTTGAAGTGGAGACTCCTTTTATCCCTACATTTTAGCCCTTTTATTTTTTTGGTGGGGGGGTTCGTGACTTTTCTTCTGTTGGTAAAAAAAGACAGTGCGGTCTCGCTGAAAATGCCCAAGCATCTGCTGGAGGGCCTGGCTTACGTCCAAGTCCTTGTACAAATATTTGGACATTTCTTGCAAACTGCAAGCCCAGCTCTGTTCCTAAACACTCGTACTCCTACTCATCTCGAGTCTTCAGTCAATACAGTGTTCCCAGGCTTCAGGCTGAATTCCTTGGGCACAACATTACACATGTATGTAGTTCAGGATACCGTTAGGACTTCATTACCTTACTTAACTGTCATGAAAGCCTCCCAGCATCGGACCCCTGATCATGCGTTGTTTTGGCAGATTCTTAAATGTGCCCCCGCAAGAGAGTGAAGGTTGAGATCCCTTTTTCCATTATAAGTGATCCACATTTCAGTCACCTCCTCAAAGTTGACCTTGCTGAGTTTTTTTTCTCCCCATGTTGTTGTGACAGTAACATGATGGAGATGCTATTGTGTTGGGTTTGCATGCACATGTATTGTCAAATGCAAAGGATTAAACGTTCATTGTACATGAATGTTACTGCCTGGGAGACAGATGTTTAGCTTTGAACAGCCTGGCTCCCGTTTCTGTTTTAAATTTTTATTTTTTCCAGCTGGAAATAACATTGTGAGATCAGTGGCCACTTTTCCTACACATATCTATCCGGCGTTTTCTTCTGAGGCAATTGTCATTTTGGGCAGGGGAGGGAAGGGGGGAAGAGCATCCTTTTCATCTGATAGCCTCACATGCCACACATCCACCTGTCGTCTCATCTTTCTGGGACCCCAGTGTAACATTTTTCTCCTGTGGCCTGGAGGCTGAGTTGGCTCTCACCCAGCAGGAAATTGACGAGAGAGCCTGAAAAGATTTGCGGCGGGGATGGATCTCCGGTCTAATAGCCCAGTGCATGTCCCTATCTCTCGCACCGCGGGCCGCTCACAAAAGGAACGTTCCTGTAGCAGCGTCGCACTCAGGAATTGTCCATTCGCGCTGAATGGTGTTGATTTATTGGCAAAATGTGGGGAGCCGCCCCCTCAAAAGATCCCTGAAACCTGAACATGCAATATGAGAAAGCAATATCTTGACAGTGCCGGTTCCTCAGATATCCCATGTTTAAGGGTGCGTGTGGGCATACAGTGGATGTACCGTACGTTGATGAAAGTTGCTATTTGAGGCAAACAGCATGTTCTTTTTTTACATCTTACTGGGCCTTTGATTAAACTGCACTTGCAGTTTAATAACAGATGTGATGCCACTCCTTGTAAAAGGTCATCATCTGTGCATTACAAAAAATGCGAGCACATGCAACAAAATTAGTTATTTGCTTTAGAAAGAGCAAACGAAGCTCTTTGGTTTGATGTGCCCGATGTCAAATACATGCAGTTAACCAACCTGGTGAAAATTGACATTATGTGGGTGAAAATAGTGTGTCCCAGTTGATTTACATGTACGTTGTCCCAAGATTCTGTGAACGGCCTTTAATTCAAAAGTACCTCCTGCAACTCTTAACTCTGTTAAATTACATCACCAAGAAATGTTGTAGCACTGTGATCGTGCAAGAAGCACCTGTGTGTGCGTGTTTAATCCTAACAAATTACGTTGAATTAACCGTAACGCTTTTGACTTGCATTTACACTTCACATACAGAATCTGTTTGTCAATTGGCGGGGAGTACATGTATGTCTCATGAGATCTCCCCCTTTTTTCTTTTAACTGTTTTTGCTGTGCACTCTGAAAAAAGACTACACCAAGGCCACCTTGTTCTGAAAAGCATTATGTGCAGAGCAATCAAAGTGCCGGCAGCACGCTTGCGTGGGTACTGGCTTGCCCCTCGTGTTGTCATATTTTGCTGACCCACAAGAAGGTTGGACGGGTGCAGGAAATGCCAGGTTGAGGTGTGGGAGACCAGCTTCAGAGAGTTACGGGTACAGCAGCATATCCAGCTTTTATTGTCGTGAAGAGGGGGGCTCATTCAACGTGATGTTGGGGAAGAAAAAAATATTTAAGGCCTCACTTGCATGTATTCGGTCCCAACAAGCTTGCTTTTATTTCAAAGGGTTGTTTTCTTAGGGTTTTGGTGCTGATATTTGATAAATAAATATACCAATTACTTTCTTACCTGTGAAGTATTCTTTGAAAAAAAATCCATGGGGAGGTGGGCCACTGTATGTGTACATATGTGCATGTACATCCAAGGCAAGAAGGGTTGCAGCTGCATTATCCTCCCTTCCCTGGTTCCAATCCCACTAATGACGAGAACGTGACTGTTCAAGGATTTGTGTAGACCTTGCCTGATGGTACAAGTTTTTGTTTTTGTGCTGTGTTCGTGTTCACCTGAAAATAATGAAGCAGTTCAGTGTTTCAAAATAATGCATGGTCATTCGAGCATCAGACATCTCATCATGCAGTATGGACATGTTCAGTGCATGTGTGTACATGTGTGTGAGTCGTTGAACAGCCGCTCTGCAGTAGGGCCAACCTCTCACAGGGATTGATGCTCTCAAGTGACCTGTATGTACATGTACAGCACACTTCATTTTGAACATGTGCCGGCTAAATACCGAACAGGCTCATAGTCAAATAGTTCCTCCCATGTTAGACAGCTCGGTACTGCATGTGTTCAAGGTGCATTGTCTGAAAATGATCTACTATAAACCAACAGTACATTATTAAATATTGTAAACAAGTGGGAGAAATGTACTGAACGCATGGCATTGATGTTGTTAGCAGCATACCAGGGACATACCAGGGACGGACATGTGTATTTGCTGGTATTGGTGCAGATTATTTGGGGAGTGAACATTTTTAGGTTTCTCCTTGTGTAACAGCTGCTCATAAATTTGCAGCCACACAGAATAATAGTGGTATGGAGGAAGTTAACATAATTAAGTGTCGATTATTAATAATTCCGGGTCTACTTGAATGTACTCGTTTATGTACATGGCATGGTAATGTCGGGACAATTTGATTCCAGTGAGTAGATTTGGATGTAGTTTCTCCGGTGAAAGCAACAAACGGTGTTTGGGACTGTAATGAATGTAAGTAGTCTGGAAAGTCTGTGGTACATCGGCATTCAGGTTTGGCCTCTGCCTTCAAAAAATTGGTTTGCCTATGGCGGGCTCTGGCTGGGCATGTTGTTAATCCCAGCTGAATTCCCCAGGCCTGGAAGCACATGGACTGGAATGAAAATTTGTCAGCATTGAGTAGACATCATTTGTCCCAGTCGCATGCAGAACGTGAGATGGATAGCAATGAAAGCATGGACGTCCACTGTGGTAGCTTGATGTGGGATTAAGGGCCTGGCCGACTGGCTTCAACCTCAGATCATAGAAGCGGCCTGGAATTGCCGTCGAAAGGCACATTTACGTACGTGCATGTATACGCAAACACGTCCAGCTTCCCCAAATGGAGTCCATTAACAAATCCCCGTCTGTTAATTTTGTCGGTTGCTCTGCTAAAATGAAATTGTGCAGTAATTGGATGCCCCGGTTTAAATTCAATTGGGGGAGGGAGGCACACTCCATATGCATACGTGGGCCCGTCGCCAGTCAGTAGAGCTGCGAAGGTCACTCCTCTAATGAAAGGGTCTGCGAATATCCTCGTCAGTAATGGAGATGGAGATAGAGGAGTGCCTTGAAGAGGAATTTGACTTCGGTAATAAAATAGGATGTCATTTGGGAAGCTCGAACAGCCCAGGAGAAAGTACTTAAAAAGTCATTGAGGAAGTAATGAATATTTGATGATGGTGTTATTGAAGCCATGTTGTCAGCAAACATTGACAACACAGGCCCCTCAGTGGAGGAAAATTTCATAAAAGCAGAAAGGAATCATAGTGGATTTTTATTGAATAAACAATGGAGAATAAAAGTAAAGCAAAATTAACTTTCAAAAAAAAAATGAGAAGGAATGAAATATGTAGTTATGAAAAAAATAAAAACACGCTGGAAAAAGAAAAACGTTCAGAATGATCCCAAGAAGAAAGATAATGTGACAAACAAGTTGCAAGAAAACTGGGAAAAATAACAACTATTGGGTAATTGAGTGCCACAGAGACCTGAACTCTACACCTGTCAGTCCCCATAGCATTCATTAAAAACTAGTGAGATTTTATTCCCTTAATCTGTAAATAAAATGTATGTGAGTGTTTCATACAAGTCTACACAAGTACACAGCGTACTGATCCTGGGGTATTTCACAGAGATCTAAAAAAATGCCTATTTCAGGAGTAACCCCCCACCCATGTCACATCCAATGGTGTGATTACCTTATATCCTTCTAATGATGAAAACCAGTGACTGTGTGTAGTTAAATGGCCACGTGAGGATTTGGCTTGAGAAGCACCGTGTTTTCATGATGACCCATTCCTTCAGTCCATGATTGATGGAGCATGAAATGAGGCTTGTCATTGGTAATAAACAAAAATTTAGATTTTCCAGTTCATGAATCTGCTCAGTGGGGCGATTTGTTTGACAGGTTTTAAAGGGGCTACTTTCCCACAGACGTTTTTGATGACAGGACCACAAGATCCACTCTACTTGAGATGTGGGTATTTTTTGCTCTCTCTCTCTCTTTTCTTCCACTGGAATATTTTGGGAACATGTAATTTGCAGTCAAAGGAAAACTTCTGATCGGTGAAGAATTATTATTATTTTTATTATTATAATTACCAAAAATGGGTCACTTGGGAGACATTCCCGTAGGAACGTGCACAAAATTTTTCAAACTTTAGCATCCCCTAATTCAATATTCCCTAATCCGATCTTAACCAAACTTTGCATGTTTTCCTTTCAGACCCTAATCTATCATCTCTCTAAATGTGGACAATAAAAATTTTCCTCCTTTTGGTAGTTGGAGCATTAGGGAGACATTGAAATGTCTCCCGAATGACTGATGTCTCCCTAATGTTGAAAAATTTAACACAAAATGTCTCCCAAGTGACGTATTTGGAAATATTACTGTCATTATTACTTATATACCCTGGGTTACCCATTCAGTACAAAACCTGATCTCCCATGAGTCCCAGCAAGGAAAATAGTTAGTAAATATACACCCAAAGAAATGACTTAATATTTCTTTACATAGTAATTATAATAAGAAATAAATTAAGATACCACATACAGGTATGTTGACTAGAGTGCAGGCATTTGAACCTCTGCACACCAGAATTCCATGTAGCTGCTCTTCCAACAGCAGTTGTCTAATTGAGTGTTGACACCCTAGATAGTGGTGGAACGCCTAGTGTCCATACTGAGGAGGAAGGGAGGGACTTAGAAAGGGAGGGTTATACGCCCCCTGCAGAAGTTCATGCCCCCCCCTGAAATTTCAGATCATCCCAGTCTCGCCAGTGGCGGACTGTCACAAAGAGACTACCATCTAGAACTAATATGTGAGAGTCACATGAGCATCCATACTTTGTGAGCGAACATCAGCAGAAATGCATGCTGTCCACTTAGTGGCATGTAAGGGCAGTAAATCCTCATTTACCCTGATGAGCTCCTGAGACATCAGCAGACTGCAAACTGCAAAGAGGTATGAATCCAAGATAATCTGTGAGAGATCCAGTACGGGGAGTTGGAAGCTTGCTCCCTCCATTCTGCTAAAACCCATGCATGGCAGATGTGTCGGTATGTAGTTTCTCTGAGGAAAAAAAATTTACAGGTGTAATTACCTGGTAGAAAGGTTTTTTGTACTGTAAAACATAAAGCGATGTAATTTGCATGTGATCAGTTTTTCATTCAGTCATATACATTTCCATATTGCTGTTTTAGAGCAAAAGTAAGTCAAGAAGTAAATTACATGAAATGGTTAACTGAATAGGAACAGCAAATTTTTGAATAAAAAATACATGGTGACATAAACAGCATGGGCTTATTGCCGTGCCGGGGTCAAACAATACGTAAATGAACAAAACTAACATAGAGGACAAATAAAGAAAAAACTGACAAGAGATGACACGTATGGTCAATGTTTACAGCTGGTTGAATCTTTGTGAATGTTTTGTAACATGTTGTCATTTTTGTGTTTATGTGTCCGTATGTCCCTTTGTGGTATTTTTCCGCTTTCCTTGGATATTTCATGATTGAAGAGGTTTTTCCATGCCTCTTTATTATCCTTTGTTGTACAATGGAATATTAATGTGTACAGACTCCTTCAAATGTCAAAGTGCATGCATATCAAAGCCCAACTCATGTTGGAACACCCTGCTTCCAGAGAGCAGACCACATGGTCAGATTCAACATTTTCTGATCCCAGGGTCCATGAGGCTTCATGTTACATGTGTATGCCTTGAAAACATCTTGCCGTGTCTGATCAAACCCCCCTCCCCCTTACTCCCAGGGAGAATCCATGCAATCGGGTAAGACACACGGACGTGCTAGCGTCCAGCCGCACGCTCGGCACTGTTGACTGTTGTGCTGGATTTATTGGCTACTCCTGAAGTAATGACATAAGCGGATCAGCTGAGTCACGTAAGATGCACACATGCAAGGCAGCACCAAGCAAGATCCACCAAACAATCAAGACAGATTCTAAAGTTACAAATGTCAAGCTGTCACATTTATAACTCCCAGATATTGGGAGTACTATAGTTTATGAGAAGCGGATGCAGTGGCGAGATTGTTAAAAAAAAAAAAAAAACACCACGTAATAAATGCGTACAAGCTTGGCGTGACTCTGATATGACTTTTTATTGATCAAAAGGGAGTCTGGTTTCAAAGGCTGCACCATTTGGAACATGATCAGTAAATGTAACTGGGTCTAGAACTTTACTTTACTCTTATTTGTACTACTTGTTAACTTACGGTAAATCTGCCCTTTTCCTGCCCCAGTGTTACGTGCACCTGTAGTTACATGCACAGGTACCAGTAGCGGTAGTTTGTGGATGAAGGACTGCCTTGGTGCTACAGTATCAATATCTCAGTTTATTTTGTATTGATATTTTTTTGGGGGGTGGGGAATTAAAATTCATCTTTAGGCACTTTTTATCGATACGGTAACTTGAACCGAGGGCTGCATAGAGATGGGATACGAAAAGGCTGAACGGCAAAAACTTGTCTGAAGTTGAATGGCTGGGACTTGGAAGCAACCTGGAAAAAATATACAGAAGGAGCTGTGGCGCAAGGAGTATGTACGTATAGTGTAGGGGGTGGAAACTGGATGAAATTATCCTAAAACTTGATTTAACAGATGTAAACGGTGCAAGCCAAGCATGCTTGGATGGTACTGCACAGGCTGCTTTCAAGCAAAAAGATATTTTTTGCAGAGTTGGAATTAGGATGCATCTTGCAAAAATTTCTAGAGGCGTTATGACAAGAGGGAGACTGTTCTGGTGGAACGCTTGATATAGATAGCTGTTATACGTGTGTGGTAAAGTTGTCTTTTCTGGTGGAACCATGTCGTAATTCTGTTGCATAAATCTGTGCATGCTACAGTCAGTCAAGTCCAAGATCAAATCAACCTCACCTATTGATGTTGATGTTAGTTTATTTTCTGACATTCCAATTAATATTCAGATTGGTCAGTGCAGAGTGTGCGGAGTTATCCATTGGTGCTCAAACAGTGTACATCCCTCGAAATGAGCCTCAAAAAATCCAATACTGAGCAAAATTTCACCAGAGTTTTTTTCATCAGCTTGGCACCATGCCAGCAGGCATTGCGTCGATGAAAAAGCTTCTTGTTAACAATGCGGTGCCCACGCAAAACCAGAGAGCAAAAATGTGGGCACTGTATACTTGAATGCATCATTTTTCTTTTCTATGACCGTGTAAGCCAATTTATGTTAAACGGACGACTGTGGTACAAATCTCTCATGGACCTGAACTGCAGTCAAAACACCGGAGGGTCCCTGATGGTATTCCTTCTTGCTCCACGTTCTATAATGTGTTCAATCATATATTCAAACGTGCAAGCATTCTTCTAGCAAACATCATCTGGACATTGTACGTACACGTACATGAAGGGTCAAAATGTTTATTGAATTTACACATGCTGTGTAATTGCCATATGCATCTCAGGCTCTACCTTGTCAAAAGCAGATTACGCCATTTGAGTAAAGCAGATGATTTCAGAGTTCCAATGGTTTCTATTTTAATAAAAATCTATTATGACAACATTTACAGTAGAACTTTCAAAATGCAGCAAGACAAGTATCCTAGTTTGATTATTCAAAAGCACTTCAACCTGCAAGACAAATTACAATTTGCATATGTAACTGTGCGCATTATACCAGTATGCCACTCAAAAGTACTAAACTGTCTCAGTTACAAGTGGGAGATCGTGTGGTGAATGTAATGAAAACTCATGTAGACTGTAGTAAGACTAAAAATTAGAACAGCATGATACCCATCATCCCTAGTCGTGCAAGGGACGGGGATCCTTCAGAATGACACAATAACAAATATTATAGCTTAATAACAAGACATACTGTGGGATTGGTGCATATACCTTGTGGTGCTACTTTTTCCATAATTCCTTTGTTTTCTCACAAGATTGTTTATTTTTTAAATTTTTTTTGGGGGGGGGTGTTTGTGGATGACGAATCCATTCGTTGAAAGCAGGAGCCACTATCCTCTCCCAAACTCACCAGTACGTCTGAGGTTTCTCACCGGGAGATGTCCTTTTTTTTTTCTTTTTTTGGAGGGGTAATACAAGTTTCAAGAACCCCGGCCCAGGGGGCAAAAATTGTACTTGCGTGCCCCTTTAAAATTCTCTGGCACAAGTGTGCTTAACGGAAAGTCGATGCGTACATGCTTCATGTGCACTCAACCACTCTCTAGTGGAAGTTCAAGCCTTTGCCCGATCAAACCGCTGCCCTACGTGACTCGCAGGCATGTCAATGCAAATTATCCCCACAAAGTAAAGGGAGTCAATCTAATAGCTCAAAATGAGATTAGAAGGGGCTGGTTAGCTCATAGCGTGGGCTTAATGCCATCAAAACATGCCTGGAAAGTGTGTTTCTTCCTTCTCGTCGTATTTTTATCTTTTTTTTTTTTTCCTTTTCTTTTATGGTTTCTATTTTTGGGTATACGGTGTTGGCACGAGGAAGTACGGTAGACTGCTAATGTACAAGTGTTGATTTTCGGGCACAATCTCGAACTCTTGTAAATGGCCTTTTTTCTTTTTTTTTTCCCCAGCAAGTAGCAAGTTTTGTAAATAGGTATCCAACATGCATTTTGAAGTTCCTGCGTCTAGGGACCCGGCCCCTTTTGATATTCCATTTAAAAAAAAAATAGAACTGCCATTCATTTCATGAATGTGCAGGATATTTGTATAGCACACTGTCATTGTCCGTTGCTCCAGAAGCTTGGTCATATATGCAATTAGTCTGTCATTTTTTTCCAACTCCAACTGCAAAGAGGATTCAGAAAGTGGCATTCAGTACATCTCCATCTTCAGAATTTTTTTGTTTTTCAATGCATAACTGTAACGACAAGAGGAGTTTACTTAATTACTTAATCATCAACTCAGTGATTTCAATTTTATCACATGTTGTGGAAAAGTGCTTGCATATTCCAGCAATCAGAAAAATCATGCACATGTCCTCTCTGATCTGCACTCTCTCTCTCTCTTTGATACTTTTTGATTCTTGCTTTGCTTCAACAAGAGAGGGCGCTATGCATAATAGCCTTCAGACAGGCTGCCTTCTGAGACCGGAGCTATTTTCAGCCATTGTTTTCATCACCTGGTGTACCAATTGCATCAACCTCTTGTACCTGCTTTCTTCTTTACTCTATGATATTTGGAAACCAAAATAGGATTCAAATGTGGGCATTTTTCTTTTGGTGTACCATACAATGTATATAGATAGCCAAAGCTGAAATAGAACGGGATCAATTTTAAAATGGGGGATGCATTTATGAAAATTAGCATTGGGATTGCCAATAACGCAAGCATGATATTTGTTCACAGCTTCTTATTTTTCTCTCCAGAAATATTGACCTCTAAGCTACTTATCTTTACTCATTTGGGGAAATCAGATAATAGAGAAATATTTTCATGTACATGTGGTTTTGTATGAAGTATGGGCAGCCATGTTGATATACTGCTGAATCAAGTTAAAAGTGACGTTGCATTCGCATTTATGAAAGGGTCTAGCAAGAAAAGTTTGCATTAGCTTTAGTAGTTAACAGACTACTTCATCAGAAGCAATGAATGTCATGGATTTGTTTATACATGTACATGTATGTTTGAATTGTCCAATGATTAGCACCCCGTATGTGTGTCAGTTACATTACAGTTAAGAGTAGGAGTTATATTCAAAGATCATCTGCCATATTGGATGAGAGTGGAATCTTGGATAGCATGTATTGCAAAGACACAGTGTGGTGTTCATGCACAGCCTGCATCTTCTCTCAGTGACTGAATTTGGGTTATTTCCAAAGGCCTGAAGGCAAATAAGCTAGTGAACACCTGCTTTTAAGCGAGAGATAAATGTTGGCACTGTGAGAAGATGTACCTTGAGTGGTCCTACTCGGCCTCTCTAATGTTTTGTCATTCGCTAGTCACATCCTGTACAGGTGTTTTCCTGATGTGCACCATAACTGTTCAAGCTGTAAATCAATGATTTGCTGAGAAGTCAGTCCGTCGAACCGTAGCGAAAAGGACACCGAAATTGGAATCACGGACTGGCTTGTTCTTAAACCCACCTGAAAACTTTCCTTGCTGGTGACAAAGTTCTGTCAAGATTTAAAAGATCGCTTGTCTTGCTCGTTCTATGTCGTCCTGAGCAGGTCTGTCACCGTGAGAAACCTCATCTGAAGAGGAGTGATGACTCATCTCAGTCCATGTACTTTCTCATATGTGTGCATGGACTAATGTGTGCAGCAGAGAACAAAGGCACACCTTTGGCCAAGAAGAGTTTGTAAAATTCAGATGCTGAGGCATTGATTCTCCATAGTGCCCCTTATCCACACCCTACCCCCTCCCCAATCTTCACACCCCAATCTTCCCACTCCACCCCTCGTGGCAGTCCCCCAACAGTCTTTTCATTGTAAAGAGTATAACAGTATACCGAACATGAAAACATGTTTCACTTAAAACAGGGATCGTAAGAGAGACCACAGGGGTCTTTCCTCTCCTCCATGGTGGGACACAAAGCACTGTGGACAGCTTCATCAGCAAATCCATCAATAAAGTTGGTAATGTCAATGTGTATAGCGCCCTCTGCTGAGGAGCAGAACTTCATGTTTTCAGGGGATGGCATCTTAAAACTTAAATGCTGCCCTCTGCTGACGGGCTTGGCTAGAAGATGGCTCCTGTTAACTGATCTTAGGATTAAGTCTTGATACTGTCATAAGTACATTGCAGAAAACCTTGAAAAATTTAAACTTCACAAAGGAAAAAGCATGGAGCAAATGAAATGGAATTGTCATCTCTGATTGTTTGTGTCAGGTTTTTTGGGATGATGTGAGCTGCCCACACAATCTGTTAGGATATGATTGATTTGATTTGAACCAATCTGTTGATTCATCTGCTCATTTTCTCCCGGTTGATGAGAACTACAATGTAAGCTCGGCAGAATGTCTCACTCAGTGACACAACCATGTTATTAAGATATAATACTGCATGATGGGCAAGGCTTGATTTGTTGTTGGGAAGACTTGCCAGAATAACCAGTAAGATGCAACTACACCCATACTGCTGTTGTTAAAAAATGTTTATATAAAGCCATGGTTAAATATAATTATATTATGAATCTCATTCATGGTTATAAGCATTTGTTAAGAGGAGATATGTGGGGGGGTCCTTCCATCAATTCAGTATGGGGGATTTGCAACACTACAAAATAATTGAAGCAAGTTATAAAAAATAGTAAAAAAATCATAATTTTGACTTCCTAATACCCATTCCGAATAAGCAATTTCGTATTTTCAACCATTGTAAACATTCAGAAAAATTGAAGTTTCTTGCACACAGCGTAGTTAGCAAATGCGACTTGTCTACTGTTTATCCCGAAAAGGCCTCTCCATGACAGCCTCTTGGTGGCGCACTGCATTGTGAATACCCTTTATTTTGTTGTACTGTTACTTTCCACAGTTGCAGGTGAAGGGAATTTCTCATTTTTTACATGTAAAGTTTTGAAACTTCTTCAATCATAACATTATAAAAGAGAACATCAAGCATTGGTTGAAACTGTTGAAATGTGAAATACAAATTCAAAACTAGGGGTACATGTCCATGTATTTGTTGTCATTTTCCCAGACCAGATAAAAATTGACTACTTGTAATGTTTCCCTTCACGTGCATAATGTGCTTGCAATGCTGGAATGCCAGCTCATTGAATGACTTCAATCAGTAGACATCTGTAGAGTGAAGACTTTGGTCATGGTAGCAGCTCTGCTGTGGATTTCTGTTTTTTATTATTATTAACCTTGCCAATGGGGCATGCGGGCAACCTCTTTAAGTCACGGTGGAAGTCAAATAAGGTCACGCGTTATTTCTCCATCAAGAATGGGGGTCGCTTAATTACATTAGGGGAGCATAGGGAGCACCTGTAATTGGCGGTAAATTGGGCATCATCAAGGCAGTTGGAAGGAAGGTCTGAAGAGATTCGTGATTGGGTTAGATCGAAGCAAGAGGGCAAGCGTGGGAGGGGAATATACCAATGCAGTAGTAGACATGTTCCTGAATGACACCTGAATGAGGCAGGTGTTTTCTGACGCAGGCTTTGCACTGATTCAAGCCTTCAGATGGAATAATCTGAAGGGTTGGTGATGGCATGCCAAAGAATATGGCATGCTGGAAAGGTCAACAGCTCCAAGGGTGCTAGCTCTTCACACACTGCCACCATAGGCATGCAAAGCCTCAAACTGGCAGCTTGAACAATTGCATCAGAATCACTATGTCCAATCGCTTGGTATAAGAACTAACACAGCACGGAACTAACACAGGAAGCACTGAACTGACTCTATTTATTCTGTAAAGCTGCCAAATCGAGGCTCTGCATGCCTACAGCGGTAGTGTGCAAAGAGCAAATTTCAGGGCTATTCCCAGAATTTAGGATGTGCGTGTTCTCGCAGATCTATAGCCAGTAAAAAATTTCCAAACCTTAATTTTTTCTACTTTTTCTTTTTTTGAGGGGGAGGGATGATCACTAGTGTTGGTTATTTTCCCCAAATAAAACTTGGCAATATGTATGTAGTTTATGGAAGTACAAAATAGTCGGGCAACATTTCTGGTACATATTGTACATGTACATACGCGGAGCTGGTATATATATTTCTTTTTTAATTTGATGACTTCTGTAAATTGAACACTGTTTCTTATGCCCCGTGTGGTGTTCGTTTGAAGTACTGTTAGTTTCCAAGTTGAAAAGCTTTCTGTTTCATCTCTTCAGCGGTTTTATCGAAAATAATTTGTCAAACTGGTACTGTTTAAACCAATATTTAAGCCTTGAACGGCAACCTACCAGAATTTGTTCTACTGTACATTGAAAAACATTGGTTCTTGTATCAGTCCAATTCCTTTATTTTACTTTTCAAAATATGTGTGTTTTAACAGAGGAAAGATGTATGCATCAATATCCAGACTGATTCAGGATCATTGCCCTAGGAGGACATTCAATTTTGATAATTTCCTCAATGTTCGTCTCGTTACATTTCCTGTTTCTAAAAATACCACAGACATTGATATTAAAATCTTTGTTTACAGTGTATTACCGTTACACAAGCCATCGATACTGTCATTGCAGTGTCAGCCGTGTGCTTGATGAAACATGGCAGAAGTCTCAAGACAGGAGAAAATTGATTTTTTTTTTGTCATCTTGGGTCTGTACAGCTGTTCAACATTTCATTGTTTCCATGGTAACCAGGTAGACTTGGTACCAGTGTCCTCCACCAGTTTGCGATGCTCTTGTTGTGGTTTGAAAGCCACTGAATACATGGCATGTCTGTGGCAAAAATGATAGCCCACAGCAACGTGGCATTCAGAAACTTAATCATTGAAAGTTCATTCTTGTAATAGATTCTCTGTTTAGATGCAAAATGAAGTTTGTGAGATGCTCCTCGATTTCTTTTGATTGTGGGGAGACTTTTTTATGGGAAACTTAGAACACTTACAAGAATTACCTGTTAATGAATAAGATATTTTTAGCAAGCGGTGAAAGATCTAGAAGTTCTGGTATCTGTACTTCGGAGCACTCTGTGAACGGGGATGAATACATATAAGTGCACAGCATATTGTTGCTCTTTTAAATTTCTTACTAATTAGAGAAAAGAAGAGGGTTTAAGGATTCATTTATTGATTTTGTCTAAACCACCTTAAAGTTTGATACAGAGATGTATGTTCATGTAGCTTGCATAAATCTACTGTTACTTCGGCCATTTCAAGCTGCTGCTAATCATATGGGATATTCAAAGGTGCATGTATTCTAACCCTTAATCCCCCCCCAAAAAAAATAATGAGCCAAGTCCCCTCCCCATGACTGCAAGATATTGTTACTCCACAACATTGTTTAGTGCATTCAAACTGGAATCCTCATAAATGAAAGCAGGAGTTTGGTAAAAGCAAAGAAGCCATGTACATGTACATGTAGGCCTACGTGCGTAAGAAGTCATGAAGTTTTAATGTTGGACAATGTGTTGCAGAGAGGAAAAGGCAGACGAGACATGAATAGCCCCACGTTGGGACATATCATAGTCCTGGGAGTAATGAATACATGCAGACAAAAAAGCAGTTGGCTGGCCTTTTAGAGAAATATAAGCCAGTGATTTTTCACCTGAAGGTTGCCTTGTGCTGAACAGTTGTTGCACACAGAGTTGATTTCCCCACAAGCAGTTTTTCAGAATTTGGACATTTATCAAACTGAAAGGTTTCAAGTGATAAACAGCAAAAGGTTTGCCCTCATTTGCAGAAAGGCCACATCTCTTCTCCCTCAGCACTTCAAGTTAAGCTGAGTAAAAGAAAAATCGGCATTTTTTTTTCTTTTCATCAGGAGTGGGTCATGTGTTCTTTTTTCCCTCAGTAGATTTTTCCATCATAGCAGAGGGATTTTCAGGGCACGGTTGCTGATACGTTAATGTCTATATAAATACATTAATTTTAACCCCGAAACTCAAACGAGCAAGTGAGCAAGAAAATAAGAAAACTTGGAAGGAGAAAAAACAAGGTTTTTTTTTTTTCATTCATCCTCAAGTGAAGAAGCCTTGGAAATCCTTTGTCATTTAAATAGCAAAACCCCTTGGACTTAGTAATAGCCATGCGGCCCAGTAAGAGTCACATGTATGGACAGTCAAGGATATATCCAAGTAGTAGCAGCATTTCCTGCATTGCCTTGAACTTTAGAAAGTGCTTTTTGTCACTTTGGGGTTTGTGTATGTAATCTGTAGAAGTGAGGTTGTACAATGTATATAACTTGTGTCAATAAAAATTGGCCTTGCATTTGTGAAAGTTGCGTTTAAAAGTGTCCATTTAATATGTACCTGGTCTCACTTTTGAATTCATTTGAAGCAGTAGTGCTATGAATTTTTGTAACAAAGGGGCGTGGATAAAAAAAAATTCCAAATTTGCACTCTCAGAGAACTTAGTTTGTTTTCCTGGTTGTAACTTTGTCAAACATAGTGTACTGTACATTATCTGACTGTGCAGCCAACAGGAGTTGAGTTGACTATTGGTGGAGGTAACTCAATTTCCCTCTATCACGTGGTTTGAATGCACCTATAACCCCGCCCACTGCTGACTCTGACTCAGATCCTTATCTTCCCTAGAAATTAAAATAGTACAGCCCCAGCTTGCACTCCTCTAGTAGCCTTCACAGGTCATTGCCACTCATCTCACAAGGGTGTGACCTCATAAGGACAACCTGACTCTTGACAGTCTTGAATGGGAGACCTGCATGTACATGGACTGTACATGTACATGCACATGTACATGTGTTGGTGTGCTGGTGCTGTCACTCAACCAGTGTGCTTTTGTTACACACACCAGCCTGCATGCTTGCTGATCAGTCAGGTGGAACAGCTGGACTGGTGTCAGCAACTGGACACCATAGCTATGCCTGTATAGACTGTAGTGACTGTCAGAAATACGTGGAGGTGGCCATGTGAGTTGGAAAGTTGACAACTCATGTTCAGTGGGCTAGCATACCATCAGTGGAGTTGATTACTGCAACTTTCACCTATACCTGGTGGTGAAATCAGCCACTTGGGTACGTGTACAATGTATGTGCTGTGTTGAGGGACTCCACCTGTCATGCCTGTGTGAAGTAGATCTGGTCATGTCATCATCTGACTTTTTCACAGGAATTGGCATTGATTTTCAAGATGTACGTTTTACTTTTTCTGGCTATACACCGGTATACATGTATTTGCACTGACACATGTAATCGTGATGAATGCTTCTTGCAGTAGTTTCAAAGGATTGTACATGTCCACATATACATGTACATTGTACGTGTATCTTTCGTTTAACTTGAAAGGTGGAAGTGTTAGTATTCTGTTTCAAACTTAGCCTACAGGCTACCTGTACTTAGAAGTGTGTTTTGGAAAGCGAAGTGGCTATCGTTACGGCAGTCGTAACGCATTTCTCATTTTCTATTGTTACGGCACTGAACTGCACAATTGCGATGACGTAGCTGATCATCACGACGCTTTATGTATTTTTAAATTAACTGGATTGTTGAATGCTTGTGGCCGAGTGGTCAAGGTGGAAGGTTTGGAACCGCTAGTGTGTGAGTTCGATTCCGTGCTTGGACTATTTTATTTTTTCGCCAAAATTTCATGTTTTATACCATAATTGTTTTTTATGTTGGTTTCTAATTGTATAGGCCTAGGCAGGAATCTTTTTTTCTTTTCTCATTGGAGGCTTTGGAGGATTTTTTTTTAAAGGGAAATAAAGTCTGAAATCTGCGCTTAAGTTGGCGCGCACTTGCGCAGTTACAGTGCCGTAACGATAGAAAATAAGAGATGCGTTACGGCTGCCGTAACAACAGCCACTGCGTTTGGAAAGACATCACTAATTTCCCCCTGTAGTGCCTTATCAGCCATCAGAAGTGATAACATGCCCTAAAAGTCAAATTTGGTAGGAAATGATGGAAGCGTTTACATGCATGTAGAATACGCATTGTTTTTCTGACCACATGATTTTTTCTTAGTGTATACAAGTTGTCAAGTGATGTCCATGGTGTAAGGAACCAGTTGACTGTACCGGTGTGTCTGCTGAATCAAGCCTGATTGATTTAGTTCACGTTTCTTCATTTCATTAATCATTTTATTGAAGTATTTAATAAGAAACTGATTTATTTACAAGAACATGTACCAGCTCATACATGTAGCTCCTGGAGCGTTGACAGTCTTGTAACAAGACAGAAAAGTCTACTTTTTTCACACTTGTTGGTTTCGTGGCAGCCCTTATCCCTGAATTTTGTTATCGAAATTAATTGGCTTGGTGAACAACCCTCTTTACTTCCTGTATGTAGCCAGATAGGTTAGGCCTTCCGTCAGCATGTACCCGATTGATTTTTGTCCATTCATTGAGGGATGATGCCGGAAACTCAACGTGTGAGTCCACACAGCAAGTGAATTATTACTTTATATGGGACTTTCCTTTGTACAAGTACATGTATATGTTTAGTTGAATTTACATAATGAGTGACTTGTGCATGGTTGCATATCGATTTCTCTCCTCCAGTGAGAAAGCCTGCCTATTCTATTTTCTCTAACCATCATGTTGTTCTGGCTTTATTCCTTGTGTATTTTGATTCTTTCAGTCTGCTTCCCATGCAAAGGTAACAGTCAGTTACCATCTTGCTAGCAGTGTTCTCTGAATGGTTATGAATTCCCATCATTTGAAAGCAGAAACCCATAATGCGCATGTGACTCAGCATGCAGTCTGCGACTGCAGGGAAGTGGGATTATTTTTTTTTTCATGCACAAGTAGTTTTCATTTATCCATTTAAAGTGGAAGGCAGCGTTTCTTTTGTCAATTTGGTGACTGCAGACATCAACAACAAAATCACAAACAAAAGCTGCGTGATGGGTTGTACACGTATACATTCCATTAGTAAGTTTTGTGTGGATTTACACATAGAACAGCTTTTGGAACATTCGAAGTGTGTATGTACATGTACATAGTGACATGGCATTGGCCAGTTTGTACCAGGTGTTTGTCTAGTCACAGTGTTAGTTTCTATTGATCTTACTGATAATCTCTGCAGTGCTGTACTCATTCAACAGAGTTAACCCATCAACTACCAACAGGGCAGAATGTTTCCACTAAAACAATTATGTCCCAATAGCTTTAGGACTGCTTGTCAACCTCAAAGATTCAGGGTAAAGTAGGTTTTCTGTTAGGTGTCTGTCACCAAAATTGGGGATGCATGTAGGTAATTCCTAGACAAGTAGAACCTACGTGTACATGTACACAGACTGACTTGTTGGGAAATTGCCCTAATTTTTCCGCCATGGGGGAGTGTACTAGTAGTGAACCTTTTAGCCTGGTTCCCTGTTTTCAGCTACTGAGTGTCTTTGGGATGAACCCTTTTGTACCAGTAGGCAATGCTGACCACATACACATTGTGTCATTTGCTACCTTAAAAAAATGCCATTTCTTCCCTTCAATTCTTTGAACTTATTTAATACATGCAGTTGGTTCCCAGCTATACACTTAACAATACAATTAATATAATTTGCAGTTGGAAAGTGTAACCTGTATGATACCTACACTGTACATATTCAACACCCACACCAGTTGTAAAAATTTGTGCCTTAATTATTTTCACTTGCAAGCCCAGGCTGTGAGGACATGTTTATATACGTCTAAAAGTCGATTTGGGGTTGCTTGTGTAATTCGTCATTCCATGCTCTTAATTTCACTGTCTTAATCTTGACTTTACCACACACATAGTTTACCACACACATACACGCACACGCTTTGGCGATGGTCACTCCTCTCTACTGCTGTCACTTTCTTTTGCTCTGTGTCCACCTTCTGTGGTCAAGGCAATACATGTACATGTCCTGAAGCCGATTTCCGCAAAACTATGCAGGTCTTGGAACTTTAAGGAAGTATTCTGGCAAGCCGTGTCTCACTTTCTGTCTCTTTCCTTTTCTTCCCACTTCACTCTGGACTGCCCCAGTTCGATTCCACCAGATTACTGAATGCCATAGTTGCCCTTTTTCTGGCAGCTGTCAACATTTCCTGGGTTAAATACCCACCAAGGAACTATCTCTTATCCTGACCCTGCCTGCAATCTGGCCAACACTAGACCCTTGGCTAAATCTCCACCTCCCTTGACTGGGTCTACCACAGCTGGTCCTTTCATCCCTTTCCCTGTCGACCAACTGTACATGTACATGTATGTACATGTATGTTGCCAGACACCGCAGCCCAATGACTGGAGGGAATCAGTCACTTGGGTTTCTGTTACTACCCCCCCCTCCTCCACAAACACCGCGATAACACGTGATCGTGCAAAGGAGGATCAGATCCAGCGAGAGCAATCAAGCGAGGGGGATCGTATCCGTGCCGCGTCTACACTGGATCCTGATCCCGCGTGGCATCGTTGAAGTGCTGCACCCTCGGGCAAAGGTTATGTGAACAGTTCACTGATTATGCACACTGGAGCAAAAAGGCAGCCATTACGTGCGAAACTCAAATGTACATATTCGTGTACTTACGCACTGTATATACGTCTCGTTGTGTTATCACTCATAGGGTCAGATGAAACGAAGAAAAATAAGGAAATAGAAGGTTTTGGATAAGCGATATGCAGCGGTAACGAAAGTCAGAGCGGTGATGCAGAAAGACAATGGGAATGGGCAAGTACCAGTTTACTACCAACTCAAAGCGCAAGGGCTTAATTGGGAACCAGTGGCGTCTGGGCCAACAGCTTATGTATGGTGCGTGTACAATGTCATGTACGTATGCATGACATGTTGGTCTTCACAACAACACAAACTTGTTTTTCGCGCTTCAAGACTTGCAACGGATATAGTTACGTCAATTTCCGGGGTCTGATCCTGCGTTACCGGGACTACTTGTTCCCATTCTGTCATGGTTTTTTTTTTGCGTGTCCAAATGCAGATTACTCAGACGCACGATAAGTCCATGACTGTGCAGCGTCATGTACTTTCAGAATCTTACAAGGGTACTCTCCAATTGACCTCATAATCTGACATGCAGCTTCTGGAAAGCACGCGATTCTTTTTTTACTTTATACGTTTCAATCACTGCCAAGTCATTACAAACCAACTTGGTACATTGTTGACCAAAACCTGTCAAAGGTATTGCACTAGATGTCTCAATCTTTCAATCAAGTGGTTCTCATCATTGCCGTTGCTGGTCTGAGAGCTGTGAGACACGAGCGGTTCATCCTGCTCTACTGAAAAGGAACGGGTAATCATTTCCAGATATTCTCTATCTTATCAATTGTTATTACAATTACCACAAGTCAATAAACAACCAAAGAAGGGCTCAGAATTTGGCATACTTTCTGTTGTCAATTTCGTATTTATGTACAGCCATGACGGGAGCTATATGGACATGAGCACAGGAAACAGACCTGCAAACGGGTTTCACATGATCAAAATTAAGTTTTACATTACACTGGCCATCTGCATGGGACTTTTTAGCGACATAAAATTGACCGTGTAATTCTTCCATGACCCAGTTGGCTTTGTAAAACTTATGTGGCAGGAAGGTAGACTTAAAATTGACAATTGACATTTTACAATTTTGACACTATACCGGCTCTCCGAATTGGTTGTAGTTTTGTTAAATTGACCACAGTCTCCTTAAGTTTTACCAAAAATAAGTCTAGTACAAGCATGGGTATAGTAATAAGGACATGACGGAAAAAGTGAGGCCATGGAAAAAAGTCAAGTGGGAACATGGCTTCTTTGATATTTTCTATTCTTTGAGTCTGTAGATCTGACTATACAACCCCTGTAGGAAACAGGAAATCTGCACCCCAAAATCTTCTGCTCGTCATCTTGATAAAGACTTGCCAGTACTGCATGGGCTGTGTGGTTTTTATCTACCTACACATCTATGCCAGCATTACCTAGGGACTGCCATCAACCTTTTTGGCTTGTGCTTGCCTGGAGTCCAAGTAAGAGGGTCTCCTCTCTTTGGAGATCTGACAGCCTGTACATGTACTACTAGCATTCCCTCTGTGGAACCCATGTCAATTAAACATGGACACATGGTTCCTCCTACTAAAATGTCCACAAACATTCATCACTGGACCAGGGTTGGCAGCCGGTGAGGCTACTTCCTTGTGGCCTCCCTGTGATCTCCTCACTACAGCTGGCCAGACTAAGCCACCCTCTGAGCCCTCCTTTGTTTCCATCCTGTCTGCAGACCCCACTAGTTCCCATTTCCCTGCCTTTCTTGGACTCCTTTGGAAAGTGACCTTTGTCGCACTCCACCTAAAGTAGGCAAGGTCACTTTGCTCCAGGATTCTCTATGGTTTTCTTTCCCTTCCTTCTTGCCCTTCACCTGCTTGACAACTTGGTCCAAAGCTCTATCAGATTACTCGGCTCTTCTCTGGCTTATTCAATTTCTGCTCAGTCTTGGAGTGCACTGCCCTTCCCCTCATCATGGCAGCTTGCCGTTGAACATTCGCTGCTGCTCCTCCATTTCAAAATTAAATTTCATTTACAGAGTGGCCTTGATGGCTTCATCCAAATTTTGTGGACATTTCCATTACTTCTAGCAAGTGTAGTTATACCAACCAGTCACACAAAATGACACTTGATCTTATTCACAGAGAAGTCATTCTTTATCATATTCCCAGAATGTAATCTGTTACATTGAGTGGTGCCGGACTCTTTTGGGTTCCAGGCATCACTTTCTTTTTTATGAATTTGTATTGAACTGTTATTTTGCCACTGTTATATTAACTCTCATGTTCCCAAAATGAAAAGCTTTACCTCACTTTCAATTCAAGATGGCTGACACATGAATGCAGTCTTTTCTTCTGAATACGAGGCTGTGCCTTAACCACTATCTCTTGTATTGCTCTTACACGGTTGCTTTTGGCTTGTGAATCTGTTTCCTCAATTCATCAATGTACATCTACATCTAGTTCATGCTTTGCCTACATGAACCAAGCAGCATGGGTGAACAGGGCAAATAAAAATGAAAATTTAAAAAAAATGAAGGAAAAGATGGATGAACATCACTAATTTGCATTGTAAAAAATTCATCAAAATTGATGCTGATGCTTTGTTTGCCTCTGATAATTTCTGTGCCCCCCCTCCTCCAAAGAAAATAGAGCCTTTCACCCTTTACACAGATGCCCACGCCAATTGAAAGCAGTTCCAATACCTCTCTATATGAGATTTTTTTTTGGGGGGGGGGAGATCAAGTGGGAACATCCCTTTATTAATCATAGGGTGTTTCCTTGCATTATATCAACCAAACAGGCAGCAACCTGTTCTTTACCCCACTAATTCACTGTTCTGTACAGCTCAAAGTGCTGGAAAGGTTCTTTCCACGGCTCCTTCCCTTTGCGTTTGTACTGTTTGGCTGTTGCAGACTTTGTAACCTTGGCTACAGATATTCTTTCAGATCTTCAAAGGTCATGCCCCTGCTGAAAGAGTTTCGCTCTCCACAAGCCTGTTGCTGCATATTCCTTCCAATGGACAGGTTGCAAAGTTTAACAGATCACTGTAGGTTTCAGAATTTCTCTCCATAATCCATGGGATTTGGCCGCAGTTTTTATGCATGCCAATCCAGCTGATCCCAAAGGTCTCAATCTCCTCTATCACGCTTGTCATGCTCACCACTGGGACTTCTTCCAATCTGGCTTGTCCGTGGGGGGAAATTTTCCCAAACTCCACGGCCCCTCCTCACCTCGGGCAATAACTCTGGTGAGCCACTTGGCCCCTGCCTGACTACTCATCTCCTACTCAACTGAGAGACTCAGCCAGAACCTGGGCTGCGGGCAACCTGAATTCAAACTATAAATCCACGTGCTTGCTCACATGCCCATTCTTGACAGGTGTGTCTCCACTTTCTTCTCCAGGAAGTTTTCTTGGTTTTCACAACCATTGAGATCTCTCTCCCAAGAGCTGGGCTTGAACTGGGCTACTAGAGCCTCTGGCTGCTCCAACTTCCTATACTTGGAGGACGCTGCCCATTCTGTTGCTCTCTTGCCTTAAAGACCAACTCCAGCAGTTTCAAAAGTATCGAAAATAAACTATTATTGCATTTAGATCATTCATTCATTACCAAGTCATGTCTGTATTGCATCTGTATTTTTTGTAATTTTGCCAAAACTTTTGAAGGATGTCTTCCAGTTTCATAAAAATTTTTCACAAACTGACCACTGGCGGTGCTGTTCAAAACATTATCTCTTTTCCGTTAAGAGTTTGCGCTCCTTTCTTCATGATTTAAATGATGCCAAAGAAGTGCGTCATTGGTGGATGTTCTAGAAGTTCTGTGAAAGAACCGGGATTGAAATTCTTTGTGTAACCAAAGAATGAGAGCATTCTTCAAGTTCGTGCTGTTGTCCGCAGCTACACTTGCTATGCATGCCTAAAGCACATTTGGTATTTCCTCTCCATTGTAATACATCAAAGAAATCAATATTCATTAGATGCTAATGAGTTGTGACAACATGTCCAATTTTTACAATACTGGTCTGGACTCGCAGGAAAAATGGGTACAAACACTGTGTTTTATTAACACAAAATGTGTATTGCAAGGGAGATATTGATATGTGCCACTTTTATTAGACTTGGCTCTTCTGAATAGGATTCAATGTGAGAAAAATTAGCATCGTTGGAGTTGGTGTTTAAAAACCCCCTCTGAAATCTGTCTTACAGTGTCCCATGAATTTGGCCCCTTTCTGCTTGGTGATTTTGGCACTTACGTATAAGACTTTGTCCCAATTGTGTAATGTGACTGCATCCTCCTCAATCTTGCAATTTCAATATAATTTTACAAACACACCAGAGGGTCCATGGTTAATATTAGCATAACTAAACAGCATGGATTTGGGTAAACCCCTTCACCAACATGTTTTTAACTCACAACACTCACCCAATCAACACCAGTTTGTGCACATCTCCCAGCGAGCTAGTTTCAGCATTACCAGAACTAGTCCAAGAAAACCTTTTTGTGACAGTCTCACAACCTAAACTCCCCCCCGCACTCTGCCATCGATGAACCAATCTAAAGGCTGAGTGATGCAGGTTCAATTTGGTTGAAATATACTGCCTGATTAGTACTTAATGGGTTGACTCTGTTGATTGATACAGTAGTAGACTGTGAAGGACAGTGGAGGTTAGGGGCAAGATAAACGAATACCTGCATGTATCCGTTATCTCTATTCTACAGTGCATTCATATGTCACAAACTGCAATCCATGCTCTCTGCATTTTGCAATCCAGCAGCTTACATGTACCCAGATGGACATCCTGAAACTACCTGACTTCACATTGTGGGTATTTCAACGCAACTGCGCATCCCTAATTCTCTGTCCAGTCCGTCAACATTGGCCTTTGGATTGTCATCAACGACCTACATGTAGCCCACAACTTTTTTACTCTGTCACTTGGAGGTATTACTCTGGGTTCCTACAGACCAATTCAGAGAACACCACTGAGGGGTACAAATGTGCCTTGTTTCATACCTGTAAATGCATACACATCTGTGTTGGAACCTGATTTCTCAGGCGCCTTGGACATACACCACCCCCCCCAAAAAAAACTTGTTTGGCTGTGGAATGTCTGGGCAATTCTTGCGGCACAGAATGGCGCTCCTAAGGCATTTATACTTCAACTTGCACAAGTCTTCTGATGCTATCTGCATGTACCATACTGCATGTATGTATGTACATGTATGTCCAGTGTACATGTTCATGTACATGTGTCCATAAACTGAATCTTTCAAGCAGAAAAGCTCAGGTAAGCTTCAAATTGCATGCTATGTGACAGCTACAGAATGTATTCACCCATAGTCAAAATATAGGGTTCTTTTGTCAGGGAACCTCAGCAAACATTGTTATCAACCCTGCTCCCCAGGCCCTTAGACATTCCTAAAACAATCTCAGCCCAGCCTTAGAGGTCATCCAAATCCCTCACAGCACCCATCTTAAGCTACCAGCCCCATCGAGGGCAATGCTTGATTGTCAGTTCTCAAAACTTCCTGTTGGGCAAACCAACACAAACGCCTAAAAACGATCCTTGCGCACCCGGGCACACAAAGTTTCTTTGATAATGCTTTTTCTTGCGGTTTCCATTCACAAACTGTGTGCAAGTCCGCCCTCTGTTGTGGTATATTTTGAGAACCATTCATGTAATTCATTACCTGTCTATTTTATTTGTCTTGTAAATCCTTGAGCACTAGCAATATTTATGCAGACCAGAACCAGACATACATGCATGTACGTCTATTTCTCCATTTTCGTGAATTTGCAAACAGTGCACATGTATACTCTAAAACCTTTGACACTGCAGGAGTGTGAAAAGGGTATTTTTAGAAAATAGTTCCTTGCTGTTAAGAGTTGCCCCATAATTTACATCATCTTCTTCTGAAGCGTACTTTAGTCAAACAATCTTTCATGGTGAAGCTGTCGATCTCGTTGTTTGGGCTGTCATTCCTTTGTGCTTTGCCTCCCGCCCCCACAAACACTGATGGATCTGCCTTGGACGGTGACTCCCTCTCTGTTGATGTTCCTGCTCTCCTTTTCATTTCATCATTGCGCCTCGCTTGTCTCTTGTCCGCCGTAATTGCTTTTCCATCGGTGGGGGAGCTAGAGATAACAAAACTAGATAAGGCCCGTTTAACTCACTCATCGTTGCCACGATTGTGCGGGACCATCACCGGCCACGGCTTCTTGGGAGAGCTCCTGGACATTCCTGGAGAGCCAGACAAGATGTTTTCTCAATGTCATTGCTACCAGTCCGTCTTGGCAATCAGGCCATCAATCGTCCACCCCGTGCCCCGAGTCTCCCCTCTCATACAGGGACCTAAGGGAGGGGGGGGGAGGAAGTATGAAGGAAACATCTCAAGCATTCGGATGTTGTTTATGCAACGGAGCGTTTGATTGAGATTGGAAGCAGTCCACACGTGGATTTATTAAACCAGATGTGCGGCACAGATATTGAGACAGGAGCATGGCCGTTGTCAAAAATTAAATATTTTGTGGTGTCTCCAGATATGTTTAGCTGTTGGGCAACCAGGGGCCAAAAGCACTGATGTCCCCCTCCTTTCTCGGCAGTTTTTTTGGGTTACTGTTGTATGTTGCTCACCACACCACAAGTGGGGAGTCACGAAGGTAATATTAACAACACAACATTGTCGAAATTTTCAAATTATTTTTCATGGAGCGGTTTCACAATGCAAGTAAATTTTCAATTAGTAAATTGGCATAGAAAATGTATATCTTGGCATACATGGTTACCATGGCACACACATACATGTATGTGAAAGTTTTTACTCCCACTCACGTCTACTGTGATTTCAGTGAGCTACACGTGGATTCCAGGAATTTAAGTAGTACTTCAGCATATGTGCACGTACATTCATACCAGTTCATTAGCAAACAACTTGGCAACGGCAACATGATACAACTATTTCAGACTACGAGTGGCAAAGGCCGGTCTAGTTTCTTCTTTCTATGAGCGGTGTGCAGTGTCAACCTGTGAATGGCGTAAAGAAAGGACCGTATTTTGTTTGAGGTATCAGTTGCTTTCTTGACTCTTGAATGTTGTGCGTTATTGATAGGAAGCACGAAGCCACTTTTCAGGACCATTGTATGAAACAGACAGGCATTGTGGAGGGAGAGGGCAGACAGAATGCGTCACAAACGAGGCACTTGAAAGGGCAGCAAATAGTAGAATCCGAAAAACGGAACTTCCTGGATAGAAAAACTGAAAATAAACATTACAGACTGCCTACACCCTTACATCTACTTACATGTACATGTACGTACTCACATCCTTGTTACCATTCCTGCCAACATGGCCCAAGCTTTCTGCATATTGTAGCTCACTTTCCATCCTACCTTAATAAATAGGAACAAGTTTATGCATGTACATGTTCATTAATCGGGGGGGGGAGGAGGGTTAGGCCGTGCCTCCATCAAAGAGAGATTTTTGGTTGTATTTGAATGAAGTGAGAGGATAATCAATTGGAGGACTACATGCATTTCATTTCCCCCCTCCTGCTTAAAACTTGTAACATAAAAAGTTCCAATTTGTAGCCTCCTGCCTGAGAAAGCCCACAAAGATTCCGTTCATGTACAAAAAATCCTCAAGTTTACGGCCCCACCCATCAAACTATTTTTAACCCCTCTCCCGGAAATGCTGGGTCTAGGTTCGACCCTGTGCACTTTCATGTTTGTGGTGCATACCATGTACATGAATTACATTGTGAATATGAAACACTAGTGAAGACAATGAGCGAAGAAATGCATGTACATGTATCTATCATGCCTCAGACTTCAGAGGGTTTCTTTCCGCCCCCACCCCATCTAAAATGTCACTGTGTAATAAAAGGAAGAGCCAGAGTTGGCGCCAGTGAGGAAGGTCTTGCGGGTTTAAGAAAATAGTCCCCGTGCTTGTAGAAATTACAAATGGAGCACAGAGCAAAATCAGCGACTGCTAACGCGTGTACGGCACCTGCACCTGTACATGTACTTTTACATGTGGCATATGAATACTTCTGAAATGATGCCTGAACATTAACTAATTGGATTCTTAAGTTACCATATCAAAATTTCAAAACTTCACCCACCTTGAAGTTTGTGCACTGCATGTACAGTGTACTTATCAACTGAGGATAAACTTTGGAGGAAAGACAGAGTGCACAAACCATTCTGCATTTGGCCGTGAGCTGCCACATTCTACATGTGCATGTCTCTCTGATGCAGGGGAATCCAAGAGTCGCGAGGAGGGACGGCTGAAGAGTGCTACAAGATATTTTAAAGATTTCATTCTGCGTATGAGAAAAACAATGTGTAAATACATGTAGCGCAAGCATCTGTATGTTTCAAGTTAGAACTGGTGTGAAGCTGAAGTCGTCACAGTTCCTTGCACCGAGACTTACATGTAAGTCGCGCTAATGTGGGCTAGAGTGAAAATGAAAAATTCAAAATAGAACATGAATCTCAGTAATGAGCAGATGTTCAACTACATGTTTGAATAATCAGTCAGAATAGCATGTACCGGTAAATGCTTATTGGGGGAAATACACTGGTAACAGTATTAGTTATCCAAAAACTTACAACTTTAGACATGCTGATGACATGTTATACGGTTATGCAATTTGATTTGTTCTGACCCTATAAGCAAGTTGTATTTATTTTTTTTTTTGCTTTGCACAGAAATCTACCGGATATAGATTTATTGCAGTTTCATAAAATTGGGCACTGGCTTCCTGAGATTTATTTTTTCCTCAGGGGAGGCTCTGTTTCCTGGTTTCTTTTTCTGTCTTTTTTTAAAGTCCATACAGAAACCGTTGTCAAATTTGGAACATATTAATTATCATAGGTCAACATGTTTTGGCCTTGTGATTTTTTGTCGATGTACTTGTATTTAATGAGATACAAGTAATAGGTTGCTGTCTTCTGTAATGAGTATATTCAATCAGAATCGTGAAATTCCTTCTTACTATACCCCACAATTTTCTAATTTCCATATCTCATATTGCCGTACTTATCTTTTTAAAAATACTGTTAAACAAAGAGGACCTAAGCTCTGAAATTCCCTCCCTAGTCTACTTGAAGCTTCCACCAATCTGTCTTTAAACAATTATTTAAATATAGCACAATTCAAACATACCATTAATCATGCCTTTGTTTAACTTACTTCATTTCCTGTACATGTAGTTTTGATAAGCCTGCTGATCAGTAGTGCATGTTTTGTTGTTTGTGTTTATATGTACTGTGTGTGTATTGGATGTCTCACTTGTATTTGTATTTCCCATTTACGATAATGTTTAACATAACGGGCTCATGCTAAAAAGCTTTGCTTTCTAATGAGTTCCCCTGTAGCATCAACACGCCTAAATGACCTTGCTAACTACATGTAATTTGAACACAGATACTGTAGAAATTAAATATACTGAAATACTGAGATCTGTATCATTGCATGTTCATAGTCTGGTTATTACATAAAGCTCTGCCCTTTGTATTTGCTACCATGCTACAGTGTACATGTACATTGTTGTCATTCCATTGCCTCATTCTGCAAGAAGCATTATCACATTCAATGTGTTGGTACAGCCCCCAGACATGCTACTGTGTGGCTGAAGTCTATTTTTAGGCTGGCAGCACAATGCGTGTATCAACGGCAAGGTGCTGGCTTGGCATTGGCAGCCTGCTTGAAATTCACCGATCAGGTCCGGTCAGTGTAGGAGCTTTGTGTTTTTTTCTCAGATCACTCGTGGGGTCTGCAGCGGGCGAGTGCGTGCATGTGTGTGAGAGAGCTACCGGTAGTGTGCGTGTGAACGTTTCGTGCACAGTGCACTCTGGCATTATATGCATTAACTGTGGCACCTTAACTTGGATGAAATTGGTTGAGAGGAGAATTGTGGGCACTTCAGTGAAGCACATGCTCCCTCGCTTTGGCCCGTTCCCCTCCAAAGTGGCCGCACCTTGAAGAAATCCAGACCACTGCTTAAGCCTACACTGCGTCCAGACCAGCCCCGTCGTGCAGTTGCAGCCCTCAAATCGTCAGCTGGCCACTGCACTCGTGGCTGGCTGTCATCCGTGTTGGCAGTGCACAGGGGAGACACATTCCCGGTCTCCCACTCTGATAACTTGCAATGCTGAGTTTGTGGACTAGCAGAAGCTCAATTTAAGAGAGGGGGGGCAAAATGATGTACAGTACGGCTGGCACTGGAAGTCGGAGTGTGAGTGAAGTGCGCCCCCACAGTCGGCGAGGGAGTTACTGGTATGTACAGTATCCATGTCCTACATAATTTGATTTTCTTTAGTCCTGTAATTGCTCATTTTCCGTAAAGAGGTTCTAACTTGGTTGCATGTCAGCAGCATGTTGCACAACTCGGAGATGACAGACATTTTTTGTGCTCTGTTAAGAAAACTCCAGCCTTTTAGGATGGTAGTTGTGATTGGTCAGTTTTTTGGTGCTGGAGGTAGACGGACATCATAACAACATGGTCCTATTTGTCGTACTCCCTTGAAGGTTCAATTTTATAGGGGGGTATTGAAGTGCCAATGCAAATGGGTTTCAGCCTACCTGCACATGTAAAGAGAAGGACTATCTGGACTGTGCTAAAGTTTTTTTTGTAGAGATTATAAATGCACTTGCATAAAACAAATCCATTCAGTGAGCCAATCACCTAGGCAGGTTTATCGAGGAGAGAGAGTTAAGACCCAAAAATTGAATCACTTTCCTTGGAAAAAATCCCAAAGAGGCCACTTGATACGAAAAAACAAGTACATTTACTTGTACAATTAATACATGCGGTTCACTTTATTGAGAAGTCATCCACGGAAGCTAAAAAAGTACTTGCTTTCAATATGCACTGTACATGTAGGTGATATGTACATAGTACTGTCTTTCATGTGAATTAGAAGTGGCATGTACTCGTCAAATAAGCAGCAACCTGAAACAAGGCAGGTTATTTGGTAAATAATCATTAACATTTGTCCTTTCCAACAACAGCTCAAGCACAGCCCTGAATCTCTTCAAGCCCCCCCCCAGAAAAACTGAATTCTACCAGTAATTTTTTTGGGGGGTGGGGGGGATAATTATTATTCATTGCTCTTTTGCTTCAATGGTGCAAGTGGGTCTTGACATTTTCCCCCAATCTGGTCAGGAAAATTTCTTGTATAATTGCTGAGAATTGCATGAAGGGAGCAACTCCTCTTTCATATTCAAAAAATCGCAAAAACACTACAAGTTTGTCAATACTTGCGACTAGGCTGATGGTTTATGGCTTTGCTGTGTTTCTAAATGCATATTACAGCTTTCTTGTTCCCTGGGGCAGCATGCATTTATGCATTGCCATTATGCTCTCTTGATGCATCCATAAAACAGCAATAAACTCCCTCTCTGATGAAAGTGGCAAGTTGACAAGATCGAGTAGGTTTCGTGATTTGAGTTGATACAAAACTGTGCAGAAGCTATCATGTACATGTACATGTATGTCCATTTTTGCACGTTGCTAATAATTCTTTGAACTTGCTGCTCATGAAGCTAATTTTTTTTTGAGGGGGAGGGTTGGGATTACAAACGTACATCCCTGAATAATAGAATGTAAAAAAAAATACAACTAATAAGAGAATTCTAATTTTTCCCCATTGTGAGATTTTTCATGTTTGAACTGCATGTCCTGGTACAGTTTTGTGAGTGAAATGAAATAATTAACAGCATGCAGTTGGCCGTTGGTACAAAAGTAACAGAATAAATCACCAAGTCTTACAAATCCCACACAGCTACATGTATCAGAACACTAGATGACAATACGCATACTACTAAGTACAAAATGAAAAGACAACCCAATTTAAAACCAATGAGACAAATGTCCATTTTGAACGAATTGGAGGTGAAACCGAAAACCAACCAAAATGTGAGATTTCTGCAAACTTTAGCTGCCCATAAAAGCTGTGCACAAAATGAGAGATGTCTATTCAGTTGTACCTTATGGTGGGAAATGGTAACCTATTGTATTATATTTTCATTCTGCCCTCGAACCCTGCCAGATTTCATGCCGTATTCGTAATCCAGTGAATAAAAAAAGCAGTAGGTTTCTTGTGTACATGCACATCATACACGTACATGTACTGTACATGTTCAGTCATGTGCCAGTGTACCCCTGAGGAAGGGCGCTCAGTGCAGCATCACCTATTTTTAATTTAGATCTTCCCCAGTAAAATGTCAAGTAAATCGATTGTTAAAACCCCAGCGAGGGCACAGAGGATTATATTACACCCTAGGATGTGTAAGGCCGTCTGCCCCCTCTGTAAGACTTGAGAAAAGGAGGGATGTTCTTTTGTCAGCAGAAAATGGTTGCTTGTAAATTTAGCTCCCATGGTATCCTGAGAAGAATTGGTTCAAGTTGGCTTCTTTTGGATATGTCTCAGCAGTTGTACCACAGAGCACTTAATTTTCCCAATGTGCATCAGAAATACGTGTACATCTTCAGTAGGGGCCTATATACATTTACTGTGCACTATTAATGCCAGACTCGTAGTTGTCAAAAGTTCCTGTCTTACCGTAGCTAGTCATCCATGCATATGCACATGTACATGTACAGTGCTTTCAACCCCTTAGAAAATGAACTGATATCTCAGTTGTCTTGCTTCATTTAGCTTGGGCATCAACTGAAGTCTTATTAATGCCCTAAACTGTGTTGGAAATACTCTGTATTCTCTTCTTTGCTTAGTGGTACTCATGCTGCATAGTAAGGATCTTAGGCGTTTGTTGTTTGTCTTTTCAAAAAAAGTCTTTCTACCCTCTTGGATGTCTTCAAAGTGTGTGCCGGTATCTTTGCAATGTGGCAGATTTCTGTTTTTATTCCAGAATTTTAAGCTGTCGAGGACACATCATAAAATTTTCATGGAAAGGCCTGATATCTTGATTGCTTTTCATCTTGGACACATCCGATGATATTTTAGCAGGGTTAAATGTACTTAATTTGCATGGCTAGCCATGAGACATTTCCAGAAAAAAAATAAATGCATTGATTGCCCTTTGAATTTGTTATAATTCCTCGTACACAATGGAAATGAAGCGTGTTTTTCTGCATCAAAGTTTGTGGTGTAAAATAGCAAAGATGCATACACGTACTTGAAATCTTCAAACATGTGTAAAACCTAGTTGTGACCATTTCTTGATGCCATCTTGTGAAGCCCTACAGAGGTGTTCATGTGCCGTGGTGGACCCATAATGCCAAGTCTCTCTAGGCAGCAGATGGCTTAGTCCATTAAACTCGTGCTTCTCTTTGGCCATGTACATATACACGTAGGTGTGAAGCTATCGTTATTAAGTTCCCACTTCCTAGCTGTTGGACTCTTTACAGCTGTTGTGTGACCAGCCATGAAATTGTTCTCAAAAAATGAGAGGGACACCATTTATACAGACCATGCATCCCCCCCCACTTTCCGAGGTTTCTGAAATTATAGTTTAAAGATATGGATTTCAAAAAGGTGTACTCTCGGAAAGTATATCTGTAAAGTATGCTTTGTATTGAACCTTTGAAGATGTTATTTATTTGTTAGCATGAGTATTTCATAATTTGTTGTATAGAAAACAAGGCTCCGTCTAATTCAGTTTCTGCAAATTTGCAAACCACTCTTTACACAAAAGAATATCTACGCGTACACGTACATGTACATGTACACGTACAATTGTACTACATATGTACCTTACTTCTTGAAACTACGTTACCTTTAGTTTGGGGAATGTCTGTTTCATTGGACTGGTTAAAGTTTACAGTGTACTTTCATGAGGTTTCATGATGCGCAGATATCATTGAAGTGTTCCTGTACTTTTGAGCCTACCTAAAAATTGACAGGTCTTGGGACTTGATGAACTTAACCAATGTACAAGTACTGTACATGTACAGTGTAAGCTGTTGTTAAATCACAAGGGACATTTACATGTATGTGCATACACTGTGTCTTGGTTTTTATCTTCAGTTTGCATAAAACCCATTTACATGTAGTTTGTAGACAGACTGAACAAACATACACGACAAATCTCATGGCTGAAATCGGAGGAATTCAAAGTTCATTACATTTGTGCTTTGTTTAAGCTTTTATCCAGGGAAGATTGCAGGGAAGATTGGAAAACAATGTGAAAGTTAACCAACAGACTTATTTGGAAGCAAATTAAAACAGACGAGTCCTGAGTCTGCTTAAAAATAATACATGTTATGTATTAGCACGATCAAGAGAGAATATCACCTGTCCACTTTGACATGCCAGTCTCTAAACATATACCATGTCAATTCACAATGTTCACTGTTACCCCATGTGTATTAAATGCTACTTAAAAATTGTGCCCCAGCTGCAGTATCTGACCAATTTGTACACTAACAAATGAAACCTTCAAAGCACATCATCTAGTCGCATGGACGTGCACTGCATCATTTATATATACTTAGTACCTACTAGTAATTGAAACTTTATGAGTTTAAAATTTATGATGCGTGCAGGTTTTTATTTTTTCATTTTTTTCATTTCAGCTACTGTAAGAAGGTTATTTTGCAGGAGGATAAGGAAATGATTTTGTGTTTAATCATTAATTTTTGTCTGTTGCTGTACACATCTAAGACTTCTCTTTACTTTGACGAGGTAGTGCCCTTCAGAATGTTTTGAGGAGGCTACCAAATTTTGAAATTTGTTACATTGTTTATAGCCTTTTGGAGGATTGAGGCTAACTTTTGGGGCTTTGGCCTAGTTTTGAAAGTAAAGGAAATGAATTAGCCCCCCCACAAATACATGTTGCATTTCATTATTTTTCAAGGAACAAAAGGTTGTGGGAGGGGACGGATGAGCCGCTGAACCTGCAAAAACACCTTCAATAACCTTTACACAGTGCATGTTGCCTTGCTGTGTACGCACGTTGTACCCGTAAGATGGGAAGTGTTTAACTCTTCCAAACACATGTACATGTATTACATGATATGCACAGTCTAGAGGTTATTGTAGGTCACAGTTTTAAAGCGGTGCATGTTAAGTCCTGTTATTGGTTTGTTTGTTCATTGTAAAGTTCCTTTTTTAGCTGTGTTGTTTGGCAGTGATGTTTGGCTATTTTGTTTCCTTTTATTCAGTATGCCTTGTCAGTGGCCTTTGCTTTGTCACAAATGCTAAAAGAGCAACTTTGAATTTGGCTTGAACTCTCGCCATTTAAACAGGCCAGCTCTTTGGGTGCACGGACATAGCTCATATTTTATTCCAATGCGATATTGGAAGTGGACCATGGAAATGGAAGCATTCTTGAGTTTCACTGTCGGAAGTTCATAACATGTCAGGAGTCTTGCTGTTGGCAGAAATTATATATTTTTAGCAGTTGAGTGGGTGGATGTTCATAAGACTGTCGGTGGAATAAGATTGGGAGGTTATTTATGCCATTTCTGGATAGGGAGGATAGGGCATTTGGAAGGAGAAAGTAAGACTTCTAAATTTTCCTCACTGATCAGGACTTGTTGAATCTGATGTGACCTTTTGTTTTCTTGACATTTCAAAAGGTTCATTGAAATTTTGTTTTTTCGTTTTTTACTTGTTTCCGAATACATAAAAGTACACTGGTAGAATGTTTTTAGAAAATGTCCTGGTTTCACACCCCTAATTTTTAATGGGAGGTATTGCAAATAATAAAAAAGGAATTGTTGGAAATGAAACAGAAAAACAAGAAAAGGATTTTTCTCTTGTTTTCTCTTCTCTTGATATTCTCACAGTATTTACATAAAAACAAGTACGTATACATTCTACAAATATTTACACATGTACTTCTGGCATAAGTCTTCAAAAACTCCGAAGTATTTGCCAAATGACAGTATCACCCATTAGTGAAAATGAATATGTATGGAATAGCCCCATCTGGGCAATAACCAAGCACTAACACAGGCTTACAGAGCAGATGGACAGGGATATCATGGCACTCAGCCAGATTCCTCCAGAAATTTGTGGCACTGCCGAAGTATTTCATTTTGTGGAATCAGCTGGTGAATGTGCACGGACAGGGCCGGTATACCTGTAGGTACACTTGCATAGGTTGGCCCATCATTTTAGGTCTTGGCTTTTTGGCTAGGTCGAGCGCCAATGAAACCAAAAGAAACAAGCTTTTCCAACTGTTATGCTCTCTATGTACGTGTGCCTGTTGACGGGACTGAAGGACTGAAGGCAGACCTGCAGATGCACATACACGTACATGTACAATACAAACTGTACATTGCTAGAATGCTTTCCGTGTACATGTACATGCACCACAACTCTCACATCTGAGGAGATCCACGAGGCCGCCCAAGATTTAAAGTGCAAGTAGACGTGTAAGCCTACATGTACTTAGTTCAAGTTTGTGGCAAAAGTACTGTGCAGTTGACCAGTCCTGGAGTTGTACAATGTCAGCAGGACTTTGTAGCTGTGATATAATGAAACTTGTCACAGAGGCGCATTGAGAATGCTAAGACTAAAAACATCTACAGAGTCGTGGATTGAGAGGATACAGATACATGTGTAAATCATTGAAAGGAATCTTTTGTTGTAGAGTGTGGTATTCACTATGCTGTATAATTCTTTCCCTAAATCTTGTGTAAGCCATCAAAATGCATGTGAAATTTCAAATGCGCATACATGTACGTACATATATCACTCCAGATGTTCTGACAGTTGACTAAAGAAATTCAAGTTTGTTTGCATAATTTAATGTTGTATTTCATCAATATTTGGATCCTGTATAAAGCAAGCGTGAATTTTACATGTACATGTACATGTTTTACCCTCCATGTTGCAACATACCAGTCTTACAATGTAATATGTATGGTACATGTATGTGTATACTGTATGTACGTACATGTACATGTAAGTCCATGAGTCGACATTACAATGTCCACAGATGCAACTTTGATGTGTTCTTGATCCACAAAGTCGCAATTTACAAGTACATTTGTTTTTCAGTTGATCAATTGTTCCCTTTTCAGTTAATTGAACAGTTTTGGGTGGTTTTGGGGGGGGGAGGCATTCTGTTGTTGCCGGGCACCGAGACTCTACCTGTAACTGTCAAGCAGAGGTTCTGGAATGGTGATTGTACGTTTCTACTGTAGCTCCTCTTGCGTGTAGGGCTCTGTCAGAAAAGGCCAGACTAGGAATGTTCCGTCATCTCAGGAGCCTCTCTACGTACGCAGATTCTGATGTCGGGTTTAATTGGCAGTAACAAAAACGCAAGAGGCCCACCTCAGGATCATGAAAGTACTTGTAGATTCATTAGTGCATGTACATTGCAGCCAAATAGGGGCATCTTTGTGTTCATTCCCTAACTTTTATGTAAAGGGAACCTTTTTGCGTGAAATGTTTGAGAATAGACATGTAATTTCAGGCCATTCTCTTGCACTGCGACCTTCTGAGAGGAAGCCTGTGTTTTCACCGAGTATAGTTTTTGATTTAATGAACCAGATCAGAATTTTAAAAAAGCAAGGTTATTTGGGGACACAGCATGTGCATGAGGCACGCAAGGCTGTGCTGATATAGGGCAGACCTCGCTCGTACACGCATCTGGATGGCCTGCGCTTCAGGCATGCGCTGTTGGAATACCGAACTGGCTTCATTTGATGGAAAGAGTTGTAGCCACTTAACTAACACTTCAATATGGATTAATCAAGTCATGGAATAATGCATGTTTTCCTAATGCTTCAGCACATACTGGACAGTGTACATTATGCAGAAGATGTATGTATCCTTGTCTGTGTTGCAGCTTTTTCAGGAGGACTTCTCACATCACTGAACGTTCGCAAATTTCATCTTCAGCAACCCAGTCTAAAGTCAACAAAACCATATACCACTTACCAGGGGGAATTAACAAAAAGGGGAATAGAGTAATGTGGGTCACTTTGGATTTCCCAGGCACTTAATGTTGATGTACATTTTGCATGCGATTCCCAGCAGTTTTGTCAGCTTGTCTCCGAGACTCAAATACATCATCTGCCATATTACTGATCAGTTGATACAGGTTTTTTGTCTCACAAGTACACAATGTACACCGTGTATTTGTATATCTGCAGGCAAAACTTGAACGCATGTACATGTACATTAATCACGAAAACCACACAATTCTTCCCGCAGACTTGTATAGTACCCATAGACACATCAGCCCGGCTGATAGAACTTGTACCTTCTGGCTGGTGTTTTTGTACACAGCAGTTCATCTGCAGCTTGCCTCAGAATAGAAGTTTGCAGGGCATGCCTCGGTGTGATAATATTTACCATCAACCAGTGTTTTTATTTGGAACTCAAACCGTCTGCCAGCATTCACTGCGAGTTGAAGATAAGGCACACGATCTACTGTCTGAGTAGCATCTTGGATCAGTCTGAGTGTAGCAGCTAGGGCATGTGCCAACTGTAAGGTTTCCCATTACAGGTGGGTTGCCTAGTCCTTCAGATGCAAGATCCTCTGAATACAACATGCTAACAATCTTGTTATTTGGTAACAATTTTAGCACTCATTGGGGTACTGAATGTTCACCTAACCTCATGGAAGTGCTGTATCATTCATCAAAAATTATAATGATCAGGACAACTTTGGAATTCAAAGTTCTTTCTCATTTAAATCCTGTACAGCATGTATGGTACATGTCCTTGCAGAACTAGAATGATACATGTGCATGTATGTGAGGATAAAAACTAGAATGTGATGTCATAGTTAAGTGGAATTGACATGCATCCAACCCTTTGCAAATTAGCTTCACGGATACGTGTGATGAGTCACAAAGCGCATTTACATTTTGCATTCAAGCCCAGTACAAACTGGCTCTCGGGCCATTTCAGGGCCTGTAATTAGAGGGAGAAAATGGCTAAATTGCACTTGTAAGTCTCCATAATGTCCAAAGAAATGCTTAGTTTCCCTTTTTCACACTGCCACAGAAAAATTAGGGGTCAATTTATCATTAGATATGTTCCAAAGAGACACAGCCACCCCTCCATGACCCACCCAAGGTCAAGTCAGCGGAGAGAAGTAAAATAGTTGAATTCATCTCAATACTTTGAGCTTTATGTGAAGCTCCTCACTTCTTTGGGGGCAGCTTGCTCCAATCAATAGACTAAACATATTAGCATTTTGGGAGCTATTACTAGCTCCCCTGGGGTTAAGTCCAATTTCAAGCCCTGCATTCCTCCCACTCAAAACCCTCTTGCTACTAATGCCCATGCCTTTGAAGTGATTGATGTTATCCAGTGGCTGCAGTTGCATCAGCCACCACCTGCCTGGCAAACAAAGGCATGGGGAAAATATACTGTCGGACCCCTCCTAAAAAAGATGAATTTTGTTTGAAATGAGGCAGCCACTGTGCAGAGGGCATGATGTTGTGATGTATGTGTGTGTGTATGAGGGATACCATCAACCTGCCATTTCAACCTGCACAGTATCAGGAAAAATATGGACATCAGTAGTTGGGGAGAAGCTCAAAAATTATCGGAAAAAAGGAGCCCCGTGGGCGAGACAAGAGATAGGGGAAGAGCCTGATGGGATCGGCCACAGACAAGATTGCACTGAGACAAATGAACAGGAAGCATTAATGCCTGGAGGGAGGGGGCCTACCGTGCTGTTACTGACTGTCCCTAAAACTTGTTAAAAACCAGTTGGGATGATCAGGCATGATAGGAGCATTATATGAGCCCGGTGTAATTGACAGCTGCAAATTATGTGGAAATGTATGGAGTGTAAACTGGATAGAGGCACAGGGATACCTACTGTTGAGAAATTGTATTCCAGTATGGTTCCAGTGACACATTCTGGCACGTTACATTATTAATGTGGTATGTACATACGTGTAGGTGCAGGTGTACATGTAAATACATGTATACATGTACCTGTGCATAAACGATAAGGTATTCTAATGTGTGGATTTTTGTTTGGTTAATTTTTTCAAAACTGAATGTACCTGTAAATGGGGTCGGGTTAAAAAAATTTCTGGAGCTGCTTCCAAGAAATTTGGTTTTGCACGATTTTTTTCTCTCTCCCAGCATTTAGAAATGCAAAATGAGGTCATTTCTGGAAAGACGCACCGTGCAAAGTTTCCATATCCTGAGCTGAATGCTAACAAGAAACAGTTCGTGAACACACTTTGTCCTTCCTTACATGTCACCTTTTTCCTAATCTCAGCAATGTCTCCAGGTTCATGTTCATTCCGGAATCAAGATTTACAATATTCATTCCAGTGCTCCTGGAACCAAAGAGAAACTCTCCCAACCTTGGCCTCTGTTTCTGTCACAGCAAATGAAAAGACACTGACCAGGAGAGAGTCTCATCATGAACCCAAGGCCTGAAGCCAAAGATAGAGATAATGCCAGTCACGACATCAGGAAAACCATCCTTGAGTAATAAGCCACAAAGTGCCACCTATTGGCGAGGCACTTGTAGTTGTACAGAGTCCATTACTCAAAGGACCAGAAGCTTAGATATTCTTACAATGCTGAAATGTACACGTGCAGTCATGAACTTATTGTCTCCTTTTTAAATCTCAGCATTCTCCCTGTCATAATCTTCATCTCAGAGCGTCACAGTTGGTTTTGCACAGGTATCGTTGGCACAAAGAGAAGATACATGTCTGTACTCTGAAATGTGGTCATTTATTATTAGGATTTAATGTTTCTGTGGGCAGAAAATGGGAGCTGCTGTTTAGCTTGAGGGTCTCAAAGTGGGGTACTGAAATCCTGAAACAAAGTTGAAGATAAAGCCATGAATTTAAATGCTCCTCTGTGCAGTATTCACTCCACAATGGGCACATGGACACATGTACATCATCAGCTGTCATGTCTTTAGAATCTTGTTCCCAGACACAGACTTCCGATATTTACGTGCGTACATTGTACATGGGTGTAAAGCGCACATAAAGACAGGTTATCACGGAAAATAACGTCAGCATAAACCAAAACTGCTCCAATACTTTGCATTCACTAGCCCCTCAAACAGAAGCCAACCGCAGACTGCCCAAGTCTGACTTTGAAGAGGACATTTGATTATAAACTCAAGCAGTATACCCCTCATTGTTAAACTAATAAAGGTTTGTGTTTTACAAAGAAGCTGCTGCCCAGCAGATCCCATGTGCCTTTTTTTTTTACCTCCCTTCCCCCATTCCATTCTCTGGCTCATAAACAAGAACTGAAATGGATGCCTTCAGATTTGGAAACACTGAATAAATGCCCTGTATGTCCGATAACTTAAGCTGTAAGTGTAATGTACATTATGTCTTTCAGCAAGCTGGAGCTCTCGTTTCTAATTGGTTCATCCATTCATGCATCACCGTCTGGCCTCCGCTGCATTCTCTGTTCTTCTATGTCGCACATTACTTCCAGTACCCTAGTTGAAAAGACATGTAACTTAAAGGGTGCCCTGGTTGTCTTTATTGCAGTTGGGGCACCAAGGAAGGATTTGTACATTTAGTGCACCGTACCTTTGTCTCTGTACCACTAGGTTCTTCATACTGACTTAATACGGCGTTTTCACAATAGTGCACCACCAAGAGTTTGCAATGCATTGGCCTATCACAATGAGCGAAATCTGTCGACCCTTTGCAAACGTGCATTGGGTCGACAGATTTCACGCATTGTGATTGGTCAACTCTGCAAACTCTTGGAGGCGCACTTTTGTGAATCACCTGTATTGCATGCCAAGACCAAGAGGTGACTTTTTTGTTTGCCATCTTGAAGGCCCAAGATTGCTAGGTATGCACGTGGTGGAATTTTGAGCCTCAGGATCCTTTGTCACCGTTGTGTCACATTGTCCATAATCATTCCATATAGACCCAAATTTCTATATACATTTATAACTTTTACTACATGCATTGGTATTAAAGTAAAAATTTCCTATAGACTAGAGACCTGCAGTTACACAGATGCCATTTCTGGAAACCATGCTGGTGTGCAGGTGGTACGCGTGTTGAACGGCTCTCCAACCAAAAGGATGTTGTGACTTTGTATGCAATATGCACGCGTGCTCATGTTGAAGAATGTGCACATAAGTGTGGTGCCACCTCATCAGTAGTGATGAGGCTTCCTGGAATAATTTTTTTCTCTTTATCAATTGAAACACAAATGATCAAAATGTTTACTGCTTCAAAACTTGGAAAAGTTCAAGTGCACTTTGGGAGGTATCCATCCTCGGTCGCCCTCCCCCCCAAAAAAAATTTGAGTCCACGTGGCTTCACATGCTTGTGCACAGTGAATGGTGCACACTCTCCGGTCAGTATTGGATCAGCGCTCTTTATTGGTATAAAATGCAAATACATTCTACTTTTACTCTGGGATACTATGGGGGTGTGACTTGATGGTGAAGTGCTCGTCTCACAGAGTCCACTTGGCAAGTGAACGCTGGTTATCTAAATGCACATGAGCATCCCCAAGGTAATAAAAGATGGAGTCAAAATAGGGGATACACTACATGAACGCGTCGTCTTAGTTGAGCTTCTGTGCTGTGAATGCAAATTTTGTCCAGATTTCCATCTAAATGTAAATCAATGGCAAAGCCACACAAGCCTTTCAGTTTGTTAGTGGTCTGTCCCAGTAGAAGTGCAAGGTCACTGGACAAGTGCAGTTTCCCTTGTGCAAAATGCCAGGCAATTCAAGGATTCTGCTTTCGGCCAGGAAATCATTGGTAATGAATCCAGACTTTCAAGAGGCTACCTTGCCTGTGGGGGTTTTTGTTATGAAGAGCTATATGGACCTCAGAATCTTGACTCAAGGCCAGTTCATTCACGGAACGGAAGCGAACACAAATGCGAATTTGTGACATCAGATCAAATATTCACGAAAAATTGAACACATTTCGAATCAAGCGAAATTTTGCTGCAAGTCTTTTGTGATGTCAAATTTGCTTTGCTTTCACATTCACCTGAAGTATGAACCAGCCTTTAGGTTAGCCTTTAGTTTTATAGTTCATATGGTACCTGTATATGTCATTGGCAGAGTGCAAGAAATATTCAAATCAATATACAAGTCACATATGCAGGTCTTATCAGTTCTGTCCAAAATCCAGTCTCTTTATTAAATGAATATCATAGCTCATTTCTTTGCCCTATTTCATAAGTTGAAATTCACTCATTGGTTGCCTTGGATTTGATTCCAAACATTTTTTTTTCTGACTTTTTTAAGCCTCTTTTTGTACTCTGCTCTATATTAATGCAATGAAAATGTTGCTGTGGAATATGCTGGAGGTGTCTCATGGAAACGGGAGTCGTAATTTCTTGGCATACTGCATGTTTCTTTAATGAGGTTGTCAAGGCTACCAGTGCTCATGAACTACAGTGAAAGGGCAATTGGAATTAAAGGTACGGATGTGCGTACATTGGCGTCCATAGACAGAAACACACAGAACGCTTTGGAGTTTAGACACGCTTTTGTCAGTTCCAGCAAAACTCTGTGGGAAAAAGGAGAGTGTTTGCATCAGAAGTGATCAGATGTTCAATTCAGTAGTAATCCCTAGGAAATGTAAACCTGCGCGTATCAACAGAATTGTCTTCTCGACAGTAAGGGAGAAGCTTTGTGGCTGCAAAACATAGAGGGTATCCACAGAATGGACAAAGACGAAGTATTTGAAGTAAGAAATGCTGAAACCTTCTGATGTACCGGCCTACCAGGGGTTACTGTGGCACAAATTATACTCATACATGCACATGTAGACATGTGTGCTATTATCTGCTATGCTTGTTTCCAAAATGAAGTTTTTCAGGTTTCTACAAGAGGCTCATTTCTCAAAAAGAACCATTCCCCATCCCCAAACAGAGTTGTGAACATGTACCCTACTATAGACTATCATTCCCCCTGGAAATGGTTCCTGGTTTGGGATTAAAATTTATAGACCAGAAACTCACACGGAGCTAAATTTGCTGAAAGAGAGCTGAGGGAAATGATGGGGCTTTCCCTGCTGCAAAGTTTAGGCATTGTGGTGTGTAGAACCCTCATGTACATGTACGTGTTACTTTGTCCTGTTTCAGAGGCCAAGTGTTCAGTGGCACTGGCTGGCAAGTTTTTACTGAATGTGTCGGTTCTTGTATTCAACTGGATTCTGATATACATGTAGCTCAGCAACCTACCTGTACATTTATTAGTAGCTATGCAAAAGACTCTGTCCTTGCAAGTGTAGCCTCATTTTCATACCAGTATGGCAGTCCTGTCCAAAGTGCAAACTGTAGTGGAGCAGAACTGTAGTTTTGCTTCTGTACTGAAGCTGGCACAAGATTTACAGCCATTGATGACCATAAGGCCCGTAAAAAATTATTCCAACTAGATGAGACCTAAGACATTCTGGGATGGGGGGACTATTGGACGGAAACATGAATAGTTATTGCTACACATAAATACAGATATCATGAAAAGCCTGCATGTGTAGGCTAATCGTCCTATTGTTAAGTAAACAGAAAAAGTTAAGTTCCCCATGCAGATATTTAACATCTCCCTGTCAAACTCAAAAAAAAAGCTCAAGAGAAGAAAGCTCTCATTTCCACTCTGAGAAATCGCCGTGGACCCTTAAATGTCACTAGACATTCTGGGATGGGGGGTACAATTCGGACGGAAATATGAATAGTCTTGCCACACATAAATAACAGATATCATGAAAAGCATGCATGTTTTAGGCCAATCGCCCTTCTGTTAAGTAAACAGAAAAGGTTTAGTTCCCGATGCATATATTTAGCATCTCCCTGTCAAACTCCCAAAAAAAAAAGCTCAAGAGAAGAAAGCTCTCATTTCCACCCTGAGAAATCGCCTTGGGCCCTTAAATGTCATCCTGGAATGAAGATGGATTGTGCACCGTGAGATGTAATTCGGTATGTACATGTACATGTAGCGGGTGAACCGCCCTTCAAAATGGCTTTGTTCTTACCTGAGTTCACTCTTGATTTCCCCCAGTGCAGGAACTTAAAAAAAAATAAGAGAATACCCGGATCAGTCTTTTTAAACAAGGTTTTGCATCCAATGGCTTGGTGTCAGGCTTCATTGTTAACCTTTCCTCACAGAAAAATTAAGAGTTGTGTTTCTGCTTTTCTGACTCATAAGTCACCTCTGGTGATTATCTATCATGAGCTAGCCAGCTAGGCATTTTTTCCTCGGACGCAAGATTATTTTGGAAGCATGTAGATGCATTTACTAAAATCTCTTTTGAAGGTTCAATACTTTTTCTGGCTGCAGTCAGCCCATCAAAAGTCCTTTCACAAATTCAGTGGCAAGTCTGGTCACGAGTTACAGTACGAAGCATGGTTTTTCAAAGGAATACTTTTGTCACAGTCCACTTGAATGGTGTGTGTTATGCCCCAACTACTTGTATGTGCATATGGATTGAACCTGTTCCAACGAGAGTGTACTGCAGTTGGGCTGGCCCGTTGCTTTGGGTGCAGACGTGTGCCATAGCATGTGTTAGCATCATTCCATTTATGCCAGCAATTTGTGCTGGCAGAATTGGTTGTTTTTGTCACGAAACAAATGACATATTTTTTGATAATTTCTGTCAGGGTTGAGCGTCAAATTAAAGTTGGAAAGGTGGAGTTTTTTGTGCGGAGAAATTTGCTAACTGTGGTTAGGCCAGCCCAACTGAATTATGGTTTGGACCACTTCTATCATGTAACAGTAAACGTGATGTGTCTTGGCTTAAGACTGAAAGACTTGTGATGTACTTGTGGTAGACAGGTAAGGGACTTGTTCCAGGACTTTTTATGGACTCGACTACAGCGTTGGTGCTTATATGCCTAGGAATATACAGCAAATGATGCAAACCACTCTGACCAACTCAGAATTTGGATGTCAGAAGTGCCAACATGCACTTTTTTCATATGAGCTGAATTCTCCCTTTCTCCTTAATCTGTTTAAGCTTACAATGAGTATTCATCAGAAATATCATCCTGCAAAGTTTGTTCCTCCTTTAATCCTCTTAAAATTTCACACCTGTGAGAGTTCACACACTATTAAGGGAGTATTCTGCCATTATTGCATAGTTGAATGCCTATATTATGTACCGGTACATGTTCATACAGTCAGACAATGCAATAAGGCTTGCCAATTCAATGTGATACCTGCCTGTACGACTTCACTTGGGAGCAAGAACAACATTGCACCTGCAGTCTGTCTTTGACAAGGGTTTTTTTTCACCAGTGCTCCAAAATCTATCCACATCTCAGATAAAATTTTTTTCCTGGTCATTACATGTACTATTAACATAGCAGCAACAACACTGAGTAACTGCTATTTTGTTTGTTTTTGTTTTCCAAGTAAAAAGTTTTAAACCCCTTCTCGGGCGGGAATTTCTCTCCGAAAGCCGACTCCAAGAATTCCAGCCTCGCTTGGCCACGAAGGCCACCTGCCAAACCGCAAATTCTCGGTTTGTGGCCTAGCATGCTCTGCATGCTTTGAATTTCACGGTGAAAAGGCTCATTGTTCGGTGGCATGCGGCTCTACTCAAGCTTCCACATTCCCGTTACCTATTTTCAAAGTGGGGACTATTGTGAAGCTGGTGATTATGATGCAAATTTGGTCTTTTCATTTCTGGGCTACATACAAAAACCAATTACCATATACACAAGAGCCAGGGTCTGCCTTCTTTCACCGTGTTCGCTAGAGCGTGGGCTGAGAATAATAGCTGAAAAGCAAGCCGAGGATCTCAATTTTTAAGCCATGTCTTAACGCGTCCTGACGTGAAGGGGTTTATAGTCAGGAGCATTATAATCGTCCATTAAAATGCCATCCTTCATTCAGACTCTAACATTTCACATCATGACTCGTCACTCATCGTCACGAACAGCAAAGAGTGATGCCAACGCTCAAATATTTTTACACTTGTTTCAGTGGTAAGGGAAAATGACATCCATCTATCCTCATTGTGTTGATCAAGGAGTCATTTAGTAAACACTAAGTATATCCTTGTCCTCATGTACTCTCCTGAGTACTATGAATGGAATAACCTAGGTGATCCTGCACCAATGCAAATAATAGTACTAAATGTACTGTACATGAAAGTACAATGTACATGTACTGTACAAATGTACATGTACATGCGCACCAATAGTACTGTACACTTCCTGTCTTGCTTTTATACAAAATGTACAGTACATTGATACACACACTGGTGTATCATATCACCAGCTATCTAGGATGACCATCATACTTGGGTTTAATATTGAATAGCAATTTTGATAACCAGGTATGTGTACGTGTACTTTGTACAGGTACTTATACCCGCATGTTTTCAGGGTTCAAACAAATTACCGCTAATGACTTTTGTGCCTTGCTTGTGAAACTGTTGTGATTAAAAGTACCAGTTGAAAATGTGCATGTAATTATGAGAGGTTAGAAATATGCATGTACTTCCACATACGCGTGCATATCTACATGTACGTATTTAACCCTTTCAATGTATTGTACACCTAAATGTACGAGTAGTTTATAATTGCAGTTTTGAAAATAGAGCAAAACTGTTTCAATGTGGCAATTATTGAACCCCAAAGGAGCTATCCGCGGTTCTTGTCTCCTCACCGGAAAATTTTCACAATGCATCGAAAGTTGGCATTACTCCAATTATGCCAAGTTCCCCTGTAAAATAAAGTATCTTGGGATTCACACTGTTGTGCTTTGTCACTCGTGTCCAAAAAGAACTTTTTTCCCAGTTCATACCATGGCCCTGGTCATGGGTTCACCCAGGGTTGAGTTCAGCCTACACGTTGGTTGACAGGCTGCGGTGTGAAAAGGCCTATACACAGAATTTCTTTCCACCCCCCCTCCCTAGATGTTTCCAGCACCAATCTCCATGTTGTATGTGTGCAATGCCCAGAGGGCCATATAATTTAACGAGGTGCTGCTAGTACTTGATCATGTTTCTCACACAACACAGGACACTTTTCATTTAAATCAATGTATGTCCGTGCCACTGAAGCATATATACATCTATCGCATTTATCCGAGGTGACCATGTAAATCATGATGTGACGCAAGTGATGACATAAAATATTTTTGTGACGCACATAGCAGAGATATCTTTACAAACTTGGTACATGGCATTTAAATTTGACCAGTGAATTACGGCATGAAAACTAAATACATGTACATACTTCTACGTGTACAGTATGTATATTAATCCATACAGGCATCTGTCTTTATCCGTGGGAATGATGGAATATATTACACTGCAAGCATTACCTTCAGAGTTGCAAATTTGCCTGAATACGTGTACATATATATTGCATGCAGGTGTAAAGGGCAAGGACTGACATTTAACAGTTCTCGGTATGCACAGCGTTTTTTCACGCGGCGTAACATGATGGGCAAAGGCGTGTCAGGAAGCGTACCATGTCCATAGAGGCGCTTGCATTTTTGAATCTGTGTTTCTTTTGGCAGTTTTCAGACTGTTGAGAGACTTTGGAGGTGCGTGCATTTCCATGCACATCTATGTAAATTGGACGCGGACCATCAAAAATCATGTGACTGGAAATCCTCCATTCTGAAGATTCATGGAGTAGATGTATGTGTTATAATATACATGTACATGTGTAACTTGCATACATACACAAACATGTATGCACATGTACATGTCAGTTCATTGCTGTTAGATTTGTTAAACTTTACTTGACCTCTAGCTGTTACACGTAATGCATAATCGCACACATGTATCCATGCTGAAATTCAGCCAGAGAACTGTGAGGAAGCTGTGTGAAGTGTACCGGTACTTCACTGCGACAAAATGCTGGGAGTTCGTTTTAACACTTCAGATTGTGTGAGGCGTCAGTCAGTGTCATACAAAAGCGCTCGCGTGTGCACTACTCCTGCGGTGCAGTGAGCTCTGTATTTAGAAGTGTTCGGAAATTTGGCAGGCGAGGTTAGAGAACAGGCATTGTCATGCGTGTCATACATGTACATGTTTGTTGCAGTCATTCTTTCTGTCAGTATTACACCTGAAGTAGTGGAGCACAGTAAAGAATGACAGTGGTGAAGCCGCGGGGGGGGGGGGGAGATGGGTAGATAACGGGAGTCCAAGCCCAATTTATGTTCAAATGCATGGAACTTTTGTAGGTCATAGACCCATCCATTTATCCCCACTCTCTGTGCAGATAGGTCGTTACATATGTACCTCCACTTTAATGCCACACTGCATGTGTGCATCATTTGCTCGTACAAGTGTTTGGGACTATTGTAGCGGACTCAAATCACAGCCACGATTGGTACAAAGTTCTAAACAGTTTGAGGCATGGGGCTTATAGGGGACTGGTCTGTCGGTGGCTGCCCCACAAATGAGACAGTTAAAATTTCAATTGATAAAAACGATGTAACAGGAGACCTTAGGCATCCTTGATGACCTCAAGCTGTTGCATAGCCAGTGATTTCATTAAAAAGCTGACTGTGAGTAGGCACCCCTTTTGAGGCTGTACGTGCGTATCTCTTACACTGAACAGCTTCAAACTGACTGATCTTACACCATGCATTTAAGACCAAAATGCAGAGCATTAGACACGTTTAAGAGGCCTCAAAGGCCTTGACTCTACAAACACAAACCCTACAGAATGAATCCACCCTAATGACATTTTCTCTGACATCCTCGCAATGCATTTTTTTCTACACTAAGCCTTCGGGGCTTTCTCCAGTAATGTCTTCCAATCATTTGGACACTGTTTTCATGAAATTCTGAGTTATTACTCTCACAGAACACCCACGTTTTGGGGGGACTGGTACTGTATCTCAGCCAACCCCCTATCTGCGTTGATTAGCTTAATGTGGTCCAACACATGCTGGGCAGCAAACTGCAACATAAATGGCACACGTGTGTCAGATTGAATTAAAACATCACAGAAGAACTGAAAATGAACGTCTTTATGCATGCGCATGTATAGCTACATTGTAATTTGGCAACCAGAATAAGAAGCTATATTGCATTGGGACAGTGCTCATGGACTGGTGGTACGCATACATTACAGGCCAGTAGGGAGGGGTTCGAACGAACCCCCCCTCACTTCTGAGTTCCGCTTGTTGGTGGTCTTTTGTGTATGTGAGTTTGTTTCTGCATTCAATTGGGGACCCTGAACAATAGAGGACAATAAGGTCCCCGATTGACAGAGGGTCCCCGATTGACAACTGTGTACAAAACATATGGGTGGTCTTCTAAAAAAGTTAAAGTACAAACAAAAGAGGGACAGTAGGGGGTCCCCAGTTGCAGGCAAATACACACTTGGGTGTGTGTGTACTGAATTTTTTAAATATACCGTAATATTTGGCATACAAGCCACAGCTTATAGGCCTACATTGATTCTCAAGCTCAAGGTAACCACGACTCTCCACATTAATGAGTCAATCTCCAGTCATTATGTACCGTCCGGAGGTTCCAGCAAATATCCACATTTCAGGTGTTCCAAAGGGTTTAAAATCAAGGTATTTCTGTTAAATTTATTCAATATTGAAAATTACAGTGTACAAGTCTCACATGCTACCTTAAGTTCGCGACAGACATGCAACTTTTCAGTGTTGTATTCCCAAGCTCATTGTGATAGGCCTTTGTATAAAAATATGTGTTCACAGTGCCAAAAGTTCCACTTTTTTGGTTTGACGAACCCCCCTCCCCCAGTCTCTGGTCAGGCAACGGGCCTGCATTACGTGCCTTTTTGACCAACGGGGTTTCACGAAGTATCAAATGCACACTCAAGTCAAGCTTTAGTGTTGTGCCACCACAGTTACGGTGTTCATGTCTCCTCCATTAGTCTATATGTGTATGTTAATAGTTTCAAAAGCATTGGGCAGTTAGTCAAAGGACAGCTGAGATCTTGGGAGATGGATTTTCTCACCAGAGGACATAAGAGACACTCTCATACCCAGTCAAATCCAAGCCTCCCTTAGAATTATTTGTTCAGTCCGGGCACTGTTCTTAAAGAGCACCTCTAAGGAAAACACGTTTTCTCTGATTTTATCTGTTCAAATATATATGGAAGCATCCAAATCGAACGCAGTGTCATTTGTTTTCAGAGCTCAACTATAACAAGTTAAAAAGGGCTTTTTTCTGTTCACTCCAAGATGCGAATTCTGAATGTAGATTACGTCATTCTGAGAAAACAGAGAAGACGACAAGAACCCTCATCCTGTGTTCGTAATTGATAAACCGTTGTGCATGCCAAACAATAGCTACATGCGTTATTTGGCTTTAATGGATTTCTTATTGACAGGAATTTTTATCTCTCTTTTCTTTCATGAATGTGCTTTCCGTCATCTTCAACATACATGTATTTACAGGTAAGTGAATTTTAAGCTTTTGTAAAAAACAAATAGGAGTTCAGATTCCCAACCCGTAAAATTAAATGGACACGTGGTGTATGTTATATGCTGTGTGAGTGCAATCTTTCACCCAGAATGCTGAAAATGTGCTATTCTTGCACACAATTGAATACCGTATTTGACTTGAGCACTTGTGCTCTGTGGACTTTGTGTATAGCGCCCTCTGTCGTACCTAACACATCCAGAGGATATCCAGGTGCAAGTGGCAGGTTCATCTAAAATTGAAATAGCGCCCCCTCTTGACATAGAGTAGCAGCCTCTGAATGCACATTAATATGTATTGTCTTTAACATGCCAGCTGCTACCTTATATTGATACTGCCCTCATTAGGGCAAAATTAGGGAGTCGTCCAAGAAAAAGATGCTGAAAGATTTGGTATAATTCTCAAAAAAACTTTTAGTAAATTGTCGGACATTGGCATGAGACATAAATTAAACTCTTGTCATAGAAGTCTCTGGTGAATTTGTAGCCGTTTGCAAGGATAGAAGATGTGGACTTTCACTTTTGAAGATTGTAAATTCAGTGAAGCACTCAGGGCACTGGTGTTGCTATTGGTTTTCTTGTTCCTAGAACTGCCAACTCTCATGCTTTGAGTGTGAGACACAAATTTCAGATGCTCTCAAGCTCTCATCATGGCCGTGTAAGATTTTTCACGCAAAAATGTATTAACAAAAAACAACAGTGAAAACAACTCGTTAGCTCAACACTTCTATGCCCCTATCCTTACTGATCAAGAAAAATAATGGTAAAATTTGTTTCTGATAGGGACTGTACAGTTTGGCTGTAATTGTAGCTAGAGTCATGTCCTATGTTTTGTATCGTGTACAACATGGATGGGCCCTGTCTGAAACGGGCTCAGAGCAATGGTTTTGTCAATTCTTGCACTCAACTCTCTCTCAAAATTAAATTGGCAACCCTGTGTTCCAGGAATGTTCGTCCCCTTGTAATGGCTGATTTCAGGGGGAGTTTTATTCCAGACAATGGGTGATTTGCAGGATGGCCTTTTGTTATCAATTTTTCTGCCAACGTGTGACTTGCACATTCTCCTGTGCTGTTGACCTGTAACAAATATGAAATCACATCTTATAAATTGGACTTGAAACCAGTGTTGTAGATTTGGACTTGAATCCAGGGTGGAGGTAGTTGTGTTGCTGTGATGGTCGTGTGGGGTCTTGAGCAGTCACAACTTCAGTACAATTTGACAGAGGTTCACGAAACATTGAAGTGGATCAAAGTGACCACACCAGTACATGCATGTACATACATGTACACTGTACATGTGCATGCATGTACTCTCTCCTCGTCTGAACCATATACACACATGTACAAGTAGCTGCCTCATACAAGTGTATGCAGGAATAATATGTAGGATTTAAAAATTTTATTTCTTGTTTATACTGCACTTGTTTTCATAAACAGTAACCACTTTGAGATATCCCTCTTCAGTTATGATTCTTTAATATCTTCATGGAATACTGGATCAGTCAGATTATGAGGATACGTTAATGTTTCCTGTTTGTGTCACAGGCTTACTTGTAATTACTTGTACGTAGGCCTACACGCTGTAGTTAACCATTCAGTATATGGAAACTGAAGTCATAGGTTAACTGGTAGTGTTAGGTGACACATTTCATCAGTGAACATGTACATATGCTTTTGCCGTACAAGCAAAAAACCACATATATATATATATCAAAGGTCCACATACATCCAGACTGTCTATTTGTTCCTCATCAGACATCCCCAAAACGAAATTGTTATGTAAATTTACCTTACGAAGTAAAGCCATTATGCCCAACTTTTTTTTTATGGAATTTGAGGTAAAACTGTTTCCCAACCAATATGATAATGGCCCGACATTGTAGACTGGATTATTTATTCCCGACTCTTGACCCTAAAAATAGCTCTGGAAAGGAACAACTGAATACTGGCCGTTCGTTCAACCCTGACATTTCCAGCTTGGTCGATCCAGAAAAACAGGCTGCACTGTGCCATACAAAATAATTAGGGCCATGCATTTTAAAAATTTAGTTGGTGGCAGCTTTTTGTTAACATGCACCATTCTAGAGAGAACAAAAGTCATCCTTTTTTTTTCAAAATTTAAGCCTTTTAACAGGAATTATTCATAAAATAAATGCATGTCTTAAAACTGAAAGATTCCTGAATTTTGCTGTCGTATTTACACATTCCATTTCCCTTTTATTTCATGTAAAATTGTATGGTTATTTTGATTAGATTTGTAGTCAGAAAGCCTCGCATCTATTTGCAGTGTTTGTCCAGATTTTCCAATGTTTAATACAACTTGAGTGCAACGGTCATCTCCTGTTTGAGCACCAACAGAAAGCTTCTGACAACAATGTTGTGTAGTTTTAGTTGGAATGGTTGCAAACTTGTACACTAAATGCAAGTTCACAATTAATACAACGTCATTTGGCATAAATGAAGATCACAGATCGAAGGTTTTTTGCGTATGTGAGAATAATGATGATTAAATCCCTAAAACCCACTGACCAGGGATAAAAACTAGAGACAGAGAGAGACTTGTATGCATTCTTACACTGTTTATTGCACTTTGTCTATAACTTGTAAATATACATTTGTAACTGCTCAAATACACATGTGAGCCCTCTTTGCAGCCCTCGTTTTTCTGATTTTATGGCCTGTTCCCCTCTGGTCAAAAGGTGGGAAGATGCAATCACAACCCCCCCCATCAGTACCCATTAATGAAACAGCCTTTTAAAATTCTTGTTTGCCAGCCCTTTGAAAAACAACGTATAATTATAACCGCATTTACATGCTATGGGTATTTGGAAACCTTTGGGGTTTAAATTTGTAACCCTGCTCCTTACTGCATGTGGCTTCTAATTTGCGTCAATTAAAATATCATATACAGTTGAACCTCGTTAATAAGAGGTTCCGCGGACTGTGCAGATGACCTTGTTATAAAAACAGGAACCTCATCAGGAATGAAAATAATGAAGACCACCAGGATTGGGACCTAAACCTTTCCTTATTGGCAGCGTGCTGTATTAACCCTAACAATCCCAAATCCTCCAATTTCAATACGATTTTTACATACTCCCTTTGGGGTTAGCGAGGATGGACTGTACATGTAAATTAGGCCTACGGTATGTTATCAAGATTTTGAAACTGAAAACCTGATGATGACCCTCAGGATATTCTACTCCCGGATGTTATTATCCATTGAGGGGTTTTATTTATGGAAAACTGCATAGGCTGGTTTGTTTGGGGGGTTTTTTGCAAATCATTCCTCTCTCTGATCTTGTAAACAAAATTGTATTTCAGCCGTATATAGAGGGGGCATTTTTTCCAATTCGGTTTTTTTTTCTGGTGGATGGCAATTGTAGGAGAAGCATCACACAGTATCAGCTCCGATTGTGTTAAAGGTTCATGCATATTCATTTTCTATACTAGTACATACAAGTGTGGATCTACCTTTCAGGATGTGGCAGGCTGTGTTGGATGGTATTTTTGTGTGGCTCAAATATTTTGCAAGGAGCTGTCTCTGCATTCTATGGCAATCCAAGAATGAATTTAGAAGTTTTAATCAGGGTTTTTTTTTTGACCCGTAATTTTATTTCCAAACACTGGAGCCGAGCTGAACAGAGATTTCAATCCACCCCTTCCCCGTCCCCTCCTGTTCTTTTTCCCCTTCACCACCCCCCCTGATCTGGTCTTGATATCAAGTACAATCAAACCTGGAGAGGAAAGTGCCGTCTCCTTGTTCCCAGCGCTCCCTCTGATGCATATTTTAGGTGCATTAATCTTGCAAAAGTTGAGGTTGAGCTGAATGCCCTCTTTTTTTTTTATCTGGAGAACTAAATTTTTCCCAGTTCAAAAGATGTGAACCACAACTGGCCAACCCAGTTTGGACCTTGGTGGAGCTGTGAACTCTGTTTTTATCAACTTGAATGTACGTCATAGTCATATGATCATCGTCTGCTCAGCCACCTACATTTATGTTCCTTCTCCTAATGCATTAAGCAGCGGTGCAGTGCCTCTGGCTGAAATGGGAGTCATTAAATAAACGAAAGCTTTCCCCAAATACTGCCAGAATGATATAGACACAGGTGTACACCTACGAGAAGAAATGCTTCATGGGAAGGATTGTTATAGTAACTCAAGGCTGTGCACGTACACCTCCCCCCCAAAAAAAATTTCCACTTGGAAAATATTTTAAGTTTTTTGTTGGAGACACTTTTTGAAGTGCTAGATTTTTGAAAAACACGCAGGGAGTTAAGACTGAAAGAAGTAAGAGAATACTTGGGGTAAAGAGTATTTCAAGCGCAATCACTGGTTCTGTACCTTTCCCCCATGCCTCCATAAATAATTTTTTTTTCTACTGTCATAGAGAAGTGGGGGGAAACAGTTTGACTCTGTATCTTAGTGGAAATGAAGTTCATTTTCTTATTTTCTCTAGCAATCAATATTCAACAGGAGCGTATTTACACATGCTTCATTTTGCTGCTTGATGATACAAATCAATTTTGTGTTTACAGTGTACATGTACTTTGACTGGAATAGAATATTCTTCCTGCTTACATTTTCTTGGAAACCAATGCAATAATGTAGGGTTACATGCAAGATTTGTGCGCGCAGACTTCAGGGTTCAATGGAAATGCCTGGCTGGCTTTCTTTTTGTGGTGGAAATGGCTATTGCACACATTCCCTTGTCGAGAATTGATGGACCTGCAGCAGGAGTAAAAGTGTATGACCCTGACTGTGCCAGAAAACACACCTGCTGCATAGCCGATGGGAAATAAGGATACCGTCAACCATCGTGGAAACCGATGAAGGCTGGTGCACGGTGCATTTGCATGGTGTACGCATAATTCAGGACTCATGTGTATTGATTTATTACGGGGAATGAATTAATATCCTAGTGGTGTTCTATTCTGGAATTAATTTGAGGAGAAAAACCCAATGGATAGCAATGGGAAGTTGCAGTCAAGAAATTTTTTTAAAATTATCGAAAAACAATTTCAATAGACAAGTACATGTTTTTCAGGTTGTCTGTCTGAATGGAGTTTTTGGAAGGTCCAACAATTCCAGCAGCTGCTCAGAATTGCACCTGAATCGAGAATAGTTTATGTTCAGGTTATTTCAGGGCTACATGTTTTCAAACTCTTCAAACTTGAATTGAAATGCATTTGAAACTCCATAGGCCTACACTTTTACAGCAGAAAAATCTGCTCTCTCTTCGCTTGGTATAACTCTGCTTATTTGAGAAAATTGTGTTCCAGCACCCTTTGTGGAGAACGGTTATATTCAGCACTATGACGGTAAGCTGTGGGCAAAGCTGTGTGGATGCACAGAATACAGATCCTTTAATGTGACACATAAGCATTGTATGTACCAGTAATTTTGCTGTGCACATTTTTTGGGGGGGGGTTTATCTGATGAAAATGCAGTCACAATAATTGGAAGTACAATTAGAGAAATTAAAAAGAAAATTCATACAACACTTTGTTTTGAAGTCCACATAATGTGATGGACAGCCCGTACATGTGTGCTCACATGTTCAATCAATCACTACCTGTGATGGACTCTGCACCCTGGGCCTCACAAGTCAAGACCCGAACTTGGCAAACAAAAAACACCTTCAGTGGAAATGGAGCGATTTTACCTTTGTACTTCATTGCAGTGTTGCATTCAGATGTTCCATTTAATTTTGGGGTGTTAACCAACACAAGAGAAATTCTAGTAAGCTGAGTAATATGGCCAGCAGTTGGAGATACGCCTTGGCAGCCTCTTGTCACATCATCGTCCCAGCAGTTTTTTGGATTGGTTAGAATATGTGGAGGCCCATCTAAATTTAGCAGACAGCACTCGGACGAACTCTCAAGTAAATAACATGCTTCTCGTGTGCGCTCGCGCGGGGGAGCATTGTCAAGTGGTTTGTAGAAACGGGGAGGGCAGACTTTCTCTGTGTTGAAATTTGAAGCTGTTTATTGATTTAGGGAGGCCAAATTTGGAGCACGATTATTTCGGTTGGCAGCGGAGGGCATGCTCAGAGTACAAAATTGATAACTTGCGCTAGTTGGGTGAGTGACAATCTTCACACATTCCTTGGGCGGGGACTTCTATGACCATCTAAAGCATGAATGGGGAGGTCGTTTGTGCCAGCTGGGATATGCCTTGAACCTTAAAGGGTTTGGTGTTGTTTTCCTTGTTTTGGACTTCATTATGTTGTGATTCATCCACCCAAATCGTGTTCTGATAAAGTCCTTTTCAGTACT